>NC_141141.1:71057432-71358297 GCF_053477565.2 Lygodium microphyllum
AAGATGGAATGCAAAGGGATGTTGGAGTTGGATGAGAGATAGCACATACTAGTGGTCTTTCCATTGTGCCAACTCAAGTCGAGGTGTTTGCTTTATACTTCAAAAAGTAATTAGATGAAACAATGATAGAAAATTTAAATTAATAATATTAACTATATAGATCACGACTACTTGATATTTCAAGATCCTTGTGGATTCTTAAGAATCAAGAAAATGGATGAGAAATATAGGTGCTTAGGAGGAAATTTCAATAGGAATGCCTCTCCCATGATAGTACCTAATCCATGCTTTGAACTTCTTAATTGATTGGATGTTTTATGTTAATAGAGGAATGGTTGATTTACTAAGTTCACCATAAATCAAAGTTAACTTCTTTCTTTAAAAGAAAACCTTTAGGTGACAAAGAAAGAAACTCAAGGAAGTTAAGATAATTAGGAATGTTGGTTTTATTGTATAAAAACTAGTTAGTAAGGAGAGATTAGCCTCTCAAACTAGTAAGGGTTAACCATTTTTGCTAGAGAGTTGTCTACCAAGGTACCATGATGAAATTATAACATAAAGATAATTTGGTTAAACTTAGATCTTTCTAAAAAGGAAGCCTTTGATACTCGAAATAGAAGTATCATCTTATTACCTAGATGAAGAATGAGATAGCTCAATAAAAGGCATCTCATTGGTAAAACCAAGACCTAAGAAAACAAGAAACATGAGTTCAATCAAGTGGAATCTATGCTTGTAAGCTCATGGCCTAGAGGAGCACTTAGGCACAAGTATATTTGGTCATACTACTTATCACATTGAAAGAAACGTTTGCACTAAATGGATTCTAAGAAATTATTTACCCAACACAGGTTAAATTCTTGGATATGTGTACTAGACCTCCCCTAAGGTTAGTTGCACTAGCTTTTCATTAAGGGAGCTAGATTATCACTCCAAATTGCTATGAACGACATCGGATACTCTCTCTCTCTCTCTCTCTCTCTCTCTCTCTCTCTCTCTCTCTCTCTCTCTCATAGACACAACTAGCCCAATCAGCATATGTATAACCTGTCAAGTAAAATAATTTCCCATGCTCATAAAAGATCCCATAATCAGCAATACCCTTCACGTACCGCATAATCCTCTTGACTGCATCGAAGTGTGGCTTACGAGGTTTTTGCATAAATTGGCTAATCAACCCCACTGCATAGCTCAAGTCAGGACGGGTAATAGTAAGGTAAATCAGGCTTCCCACCATCTGTCTGTACATAGTGACATTCTCGATCTTAGTCCCAACATCAACTGCAAGTTTGACATTCTGATCCAATAGTGCTTCCATGGCTTTACACTCCATCATGCTATATTTCAACAACATATCATGAGCATGTTGTTTTTACAACAGCCATATATCTTAAGGTGTAGACAACCTCAATCCCGAGAAGTACTTCAGCTCACCAAGATCCTTGACTTCGAATTTAGCCTGTAACATTGCTTTAATTTCAGCAATCCCATGATCATCATCTTCAGTAATGATCAAATCATCGACATAAACCACTAGAAAAGCATAACCATGCTCTGTCTTCTTTGTAAACAGGCTGTGATCTGCATGACCCCCAGGCTACTCCATATACACCTTAAGTTGTGTACATAACCCTCACGCTGCTCCATATATACCTCTTCAAGAAAGTTACCATTCAAGAATGCATTTTTAGCATCCATCTGCCATAATTTCCAGCCCTTAGAAGCCGTTTATGCAATGACTATTCTCATCATTGCCATCTTCACAATCGAGGTGAAAGTTTCCTCATAACCTAGGCCATATTGCTGTGCATATCCCTTTGCAACTAGTCGTTGCAACTAGTCGGGCTTTATACCTTTTCAACGAACCATTTGACTTGCATTTCTCTTTATAAACCCATTTGCTTAAAGACATCGAGCACCTCATCCTTGTACTTTAGAATGTACAACCATGTATATCGGCTGAAATCATCTATCCAATCGACAATAGATTCTTGCAAATTCTGTTTTGCTATCATAGCTACAACAGTCTACCTTCCTACTAGTGGGCCATCCCACACTCGCACCCAAAATCTTTCCATCCCTTTCAGCTCCAAGTCTTGCATGACTTCTTGAACAACCTTATGAAAATATATTTTTGGGATGAGAAGCTCGTATCCGCGCTGGATTCTCCTTATCTCCTGATGGGGTATAGTGCCCGGTTTCCATCTCCTCTTCTTCTGTGGTGGTCGCTGTGCTCTATGGGAAGCACCTGCTGCTACACTAGAGGAGGCTCCACCTTGTGCTCCAGGTGGCGGGCCTTGGCGTGAGGCCTTTCCATGGCCAAGAAACGATGACATGCTTGCTTGGTGCTTGCTATGCAAGCTCGAGGAGGGCAAGATGGAGAAGAGATAGAGGTTGGGGGTGTGAGAATGAAGGAAGCAAAGAAAGCAAGATGTGAAAATGAGAAGAATAATGAACTTTTAACCCATTTAAACCCCAAAACTGGGTTAATGTAGCTTCATACGCATTGCCCATCATGTGATCATAAATCCATAACCTTTTATCGGAATGCAATGAAACTTCACACGCGCACTCGTTAGGTGGCTAAGAGCCCAATTTTTTTTTAGGAAAAAAAAAAGTGTGCAGACCCTTGGTCCGAAGTTTGGCGTCTGAAGAATCCTTTCGTGCTTCTCTCCTCCTTATTCTTCTTCAGGGGTTCCCTCCTTCTCCTTTGTAGTTGTCCCCTCTCTTTTGGTGGATGCGGTGGCAATGGCAATGGCAGCGATAGCCTCTCTCTCTCTCTCTCTCTCTCTCAATCTCCCTTGCATTGATCTGTCTCCCTTTTTCTCTCTATACATCTCTTCATCAACAAAAAGAAAGAGAAAAGTAAAGAAAAGAGAAAAACAAAGAGAGAAGAGAGAATGCACTTACCTCAAAGCTTGAAGAAGAATCCTTTCGCGCTTCTCTCCTTCTTCTTCTCCTTCACAGGTTCCCTTCTTCTTCTTTGCAGTTATCTCCTCTCTTTTTGTGGTGGATTGGCGGTGGCAGCAACCTCTCTCTCTCTCTCAATCTCCCTTGCGCACATTGATCTCTCTCACTTCTTCTCTTTATACACTCTTCATCAACAAAAAGAAATAGAGAAGTAAAGAAAAGAGAAAAACAAAGAGGGAAGAGATAATGCACTTACGTCAAAGCTTGAAGAAGAATCCCTTCGTACTTCTCTCATTTTTCTTCTCCTTCACGAGTTCCTTCCTTCTCCTTTACACTTGAAACCTCTCTCTTCGTGGATGGCGGTGGCCTCTCTCTCTCTCTCTCTCTCTCTCTCTCTCTCGCTTGTTTACAAACCTGTAAAATGCCATACTCAATTTTCAACATTTTTTTATGAAGCCCCTCTCTCTCCTGTTTTTTATTTCTCTTCATCTCTCTCTTCCTTCCCCTCCCTTTTTCTCTCTATTTCTCCCTCCTTCCTTCCCCACTCTCACTCAACTCATCTCATTGCGAAGACAATCAAAGATAGAAAATGAAAAGCTTAAAAAACAAAGATATTGAAAGAAATGTCACCCCACCTCTCTTTATCTCTCTCTCCCCCCTCTCTCTTTACTTTTCTTTCTTAGCCGTCTCTCTCATTCTCATTATTTTCCTATTTCTCTCTTCTCTATTTTTTTTCTCTCTATCTCTATTTCTCCCTCTCTCCCTCTCTTCTTTTCACTCTCCTTCATATCTTTACCTCACCCTTATTTTCTACCTCCTTCTCCTCTCTTCCTTCCCTCTCCCTCTCTCTTTCTCTCTCTATTTCCCTTTCTTTGTTTCCTCTCTTTGTTTCTCCCCCCCCCTCTCTCTCTCTCTCGTTGTTTCTCTCACTCATCTTCCTCTCTCCCTCCATTCATCTCTTATTTCTCTCTTCCTCTTTCTCTCTGTTTCCTTTCTCCCCTTTCTCTCCCTCTCCCTCTCCCTTCCTTCTTCTCCCTCCCTCTCTTTCCACGTATCTCTTTGCAAAGAAAAACAAAAAAAGAAAATAAGAGAATACAAAAATAAAGCAAGAA
Organism: Lygodium microphyllum; assembly: GCF_053477565.2. Lineage (NCBI taxonomy): Eukaryota > Viridiplantae > Streptophyta > Polypodiopsida > Schizaeales > Lygodiaceae > Lygodium > Lygodium microphyllum. The sequence goes on from NC_141141.1 coordinate 71,061,455, forward strand.
GAGGCAATGTACCTACCTCAAAGGCCTGAAGATGAAACCCTTTGTATCTTCTCTTCACACCTTCCCTCCCTTCTCCCTTGCACACTTCTCTTTCTTCTTCGTGTATAGCGGCGGCGGTGGTGACGATGGTGATGAGCTCCCTCCCTCCCTCTCTCTCTCTCTCTCTCTTCATCTCTCTCTCCCTCTCAAAGCTTTAAGCTCTCTCGCTCTCTCTTTCATTCTTTCTCGCAAATGTTTTCTCGACAAATGCCACGCTTGGGTTTTTGAAACGTTAATAGTAACGCTTTTAGCAACACCACTTTTTTGTGTTGCAAATGGCCATCGTTGTTGCCCCATTCCCTTATAGTGTAACCAAAAACTAGTAGATCTCCTCACTAAAAGTCTCTCAGCAGAGAGTTTTGCCTTCCTTATGAAATTGATGGGTATTGGATGAGATTGTGTATTTTCTCATCCTATTGTACTTTGTCACTTTTTTCTTATAAAGACACTTGTGCCTAACTACTTGTATATGCATTACATTGATAGTACCTGCACACTTGCATGCAACAGGTGGTGGGTGTCCATCACTGCCACTTCATTCTTTATTCTTTCGGTGACATTTGAATAAGGGAAGGTCCATCACACATTGTGACTGTTGGAGTTCCCACATCCATCTCTCTTGCTCGAGGACAAGTCTCTTAAGCTTGTCAAGATCTTGATTGACAAGAATCATATAGATCTACTCACTAAAAGTCTCTCAGTGGAATGTTTTGACTTCCTTAGGAAGATGATGTTGGGTGTAGGATGAGATGACGCCTAGTCCTCGTCTTCTTGTACTTTGTCACTTTTTTCTTGTTCTCTCCTCACTAGAGACACATTTGCCTTTAAGTGGGAGGTTATTGGGAGTAAAGGCGTCTATGCCTACATCACCCTATATTTACCATACACACTTTGATCACACATCTATACACTGTACTAGGTGGTGAGCATCTATTACTATCACTTTATTCTTTATTCTTCCAATGACTATTGAATGAGGAAAGTTTAGTCATCACAAATTGTGATGGTTGGAGTTCCAATATCCTCTCTTTCTCTCTCTCTCTTTATCCGCCATAGCTAACATCTCTTTTTCTTCCGCTTGCTCATGCTTCTAGTTGGGCTTCAACGGAGACTTCCTCTTATACTCATTAACTCTATGTGTGTATGGGACCATGGTTTATGCAACTTTTGGAAGTTGAATGTCTTTTCCTTTGGATGGGATGCATAAGTGTCCAAGTCCATGCTCGAGAGTCCATGTGGAAACCCTCAATCGGTTTTTGCACCTTGGGGATGCTCCCCTTCTAAGCTTCTTGGTCATCTCTTGACCTCTTTCCCCACATGTGGATGACAATCCCTCTTGCACACATGGATAGGAAAGAAATGTAGCCATGTGCCTTGTTTCCTACTCAGACTTGCTCACCCACCTATAGAATGCTATTTAGTAGCTTTTTGTTGTAGTGCCATGTTATCTACTTGCTATACATGAGGAGTGAAGCAAAATTAGTGCACTCACAAAGCTTGGTTGCACAATGCATAACATAGTAAGGGTGGGTTCAGACACATTTAGACACATGCTTCATATAGGCACATCTCTCAAATGTGTTAAAATGAGATTAGCTTTGGGAAAAGTAGATGGACATTGAGCTTGGCCACTATACCCACGTAGGACAATAGGTGGATAGGCCTCCATGCGCAAAAGCAAGGTTTCAACACATGCTACATGGAAATAAGGCAATAAGCTTTTCCAATTGGCTTACAACAATTAGCCGAGGTAATGTAGAGAAAATAAAATATTCAATATTTGTTTGACTATGTGTGAACATGAGGCGAATGGACATGGGCTTGTTTTTGCCTCTCTGTCCGCCCTCATGCGAGCCCACCCCGATTAGCTTTTGCCAACTCGAGTTTACTAACCGTGTTTGAAATTTTGAATGGAAAATGTTGTGGCAAATTTGGACACTAAATGGGACGGGAATCGGGATGAAGCCGCCTCGTGGGGTGATGGGTGTTGCAAAATATCTGACACGTCTCCCTCTCTCTCTCTCTCTCTCTCTCTCGCTCGTGTTCTCGCTTGCGTGACAGAATCGTTTGGTTCCTTGGCTTTCTCACGCGCTCAGATTCACGCCGTCGGGACGAAGAAAAGAAAAAAGAATCCTCTGAATCTGCGCTATTATTCCTCTCATTCTCACAGATAGATTCATCTCTCGCGATCCGAAGAAAGCAAACTAGGTCCTTTTATCCCGCACACTGTGCACAGCTTGCCCCCTGCGTAACAGCACTGTGCCGAAAGGGTATGGCTCTCGTCGTCCCCGTGGACTTCATTCTTGTGCCGTCTGAAGCGTGGCCTTCTCGACCGGACGCCCCTCTTGCCAAATATCACGCCTTCAACGCTGTCGCCCGCCCAGCAGCAGCCCTCAGCACCGACCTCCTCCTGCCCCACCGCTTCTCCTTCTGCTCCCCTGCGCCTAGGGCACCTAAATGGACCTACGCTGCTGCATCTAGCAATGCGGACGCATCCGGCAGCAGCGCCGATGATGGTGGTGAATCTGGCCGCTCCAGCCACGGTGACGATGACGAGCACGACATCGACCAAGCCCTTCATCTGGATGGTCAGATTCCTCCCACTTCAGATGGCTTTCTGAAGCAGGTCTCATCTCGAGCTTACGACATGCGCAGACGGCTGGAGCAGAGCATGGATACCAGTAGCTATGATGGTTTGTTTTCTGTCCCCATTCTTGTTTTTGTGCATGATTTTATGCAGGTGAATTGGATCGTGTTTCTTATCATGAGCATTGGCTGTTGGGTATTCATTTCTTCATCAATCCAACCTTTTGGTAGTGGTTCCTGCTGGCAATCAGCTTCCTCTACTGCTTGTAAATTCTCTATCTCTAGGGGTCCCTTTTGTATGCATGCATTCTTTTTTTGAAGTAGAATTGCATTGCTGCAGAACGAGAGAAGCATCTTATAATTTGCAAGCTCGCCAAGTTCCATTCCAAGCTTTTTCAGCTACTCCCAACGTTGAATAGATAAGCATAACCAGGAGCACAATATAACACTGCTTTGAAAAGAAAAAAGTGTTCAAGGCATGCAGAGAGAGAGCTGACCAGCCTCAGTGTGGATGCTCTTTGATCCAGGAACTACTTAGAACTTTATATTTGAAGCTAGAAAAAATTGCAAAGTGCCGGAAGTTTCTGATCCGAGTTTTGGGTTGTGACTTGTTATGTGACTGATAGGGATTTATGATTCATAATGCTACAGACCATGCGACATGTAATATGCAGGGGACAGCTGCAAAAACACAGGGGCAAATCAATACTGATGATTGCCAGTGAAACTACCACAATGCTGCCGCTGGTATGCAAATCAAAAGGCTGGACAAGGGAGGCACCTTCTCCACAACCCATTCCATAGGGTCTAGGTCTGCACATGATTGCAGAGGGCGCAAGCACATGCAAACTAGATATGCAATTGGTTGTATAGACAGTTGTCCACAATGACTGAATTTGATGGCCGAGAGTCCACAGGCAAACATGAATATGTGCAATATTTGCATACGACCGAGAAGTAGATTGCCTAGTATTAGTACAATAGGAGTCTACGTCAGCTACCTTAATGAGGGGCCCATTCACACAAGTTTCTTTAATGCCTGCCAAAGCTTGAGAATAGCTACAACTCATATTCCTATCAGATGTAATAATTGCTTCCCAGCGTACATTTCAAAAGTGGATTTTGGGGGACTTGACTAAATGGTGCTTGCCCATGTGAATGAGGCTTGCAACATATTTATGCTAAGGCTCTCACCAATAGAAGTCATGAGCTCAAATTGAGGGAAATGATTTTTAAACCTCAGTACAAAATAAAGTGTATTGCTCTCTTGATATATGATTCTGCACTATGACTTCAGCGCGCTAATGGGGTACATATGTCATCCCATTTTGCTTAGTTTGTGGAAAGTTTATGGATTTAAAGCCTAGCAGCAATGCTTGGTATTCTTGGAAAAACTCTTATCCCATCTCATGTTTCTTCAAACGAGTCCTCTAATAAGGAATTGATGCTATGCTCGAGCAGTGCCATTGTTTAACTCATTAGAGGAGGATGTGCCTTGGCATCACCACCTTTGCATCATTAATATTTGCACCATCAATATTAGAGGAGGATGTGCCTTGTCATCAACACATTTGCATCATCACTGCCACCTTTGCATCACCACTTTGGCCAATCTTATGACTTCAAGAATAAAACATAAAAAATCAATGTTTGTCTATTTGTAGTAACATAGGTTGAGCTTCATGGAGTCATTGTTATTCTTTTTGACAACAATGGAAGGGAAGCCAAAGCTTTGAAATGACAACATTGGGCCACTTGGTTTACTGTCAAATCCCATGGCGAGTTAAGATCTTCATTGCCTCTAAAGATCAAGGCACACTACTCATTATATATTCAATGATAAAGACTTTGACTTATGATCTTCCACGATCATGACTCACCAACGAAGTCTCACTTCCCTTGATGATGTTGATTCAATATTATTTGCCTTTAATAGGAATTTATGAAGCTCCCAATCGACTTGCTTTTGGCCACTTCTTGTTTGATTACAATTTTTTCCATGCCTCTCCCATGATAGTACCTAGTCCATGCTTTGAACTTCTTAATTGATTGGATGTTTTATGTTAATAGAGGAATGGTTGATTTACTAAGTTCACCATAAATCAAAGTTAACTTCTTTCTTTAAAAGAAAACCTTTAGGTGACAAAGAAAGAAACTCAAGGAAGTTAAGATAATTAGGAATGTTGGTTTTATTGTATAAAAACTAGTTAGTAAGGAGAGATTAGCCTCTCAAACTAGTAAGGGTTAACCATTTTTGCTAGAGAGTTGTCTACCAAGGTACCATGATGAAATTATAACATAAAGATAATTTGGTTAAACTTAGATCTTTCTAAAAAGGAAGCCTTTGATACTCGAAATAGAAGTATCATCTTATTACCTAGATGAAGAATGAGATAGCTCAATAAAAGGCATCTCATTGGTAAAACCAAGACCTAAGAAAACAAGAAACATGAGTTCAATCAAGTGGAATCTATGCTTGTAAGCTCATGGCCTAGAGGAGCACTTAGGCACAAGTATATTTGGTCATACTACTTATCACATTGAAAGAAACGTTTGCACTAAATGGATTCTAAGAAATTATTTACCCAACACAGGTTAAATTCTTGGATATGTGTACTAGACCTCCCGTAAGGTTAGTTGCACTAGCTTTTCATTAAGGGAGCTAGATTATCACTCCAAATTGCTATGAACGACATCGGATACTCTCTCTCTCTCTCTCTCTCTCTCTCTCTCTCTCTCTCTCTCCTTGTTGGTGGAAATAATGTTGCATAGACATTGGAGTCTCAGAGGTTGTTACTACTTGGAAACTTATAAGGAAGCTATGCATGGAATATATTTTTCTCCACCTAACTATCATGCCTTGAAGATGAATGCGTTCTTCAAAAATTTCCCATCATGGTTGAGCCTAGAAACATATTACTCTCGATTTGTGATTCAAAAAGTACGCTTCACCTATGGATATCACTCAATAGGTGGGTAAGTTTTACTGAGGCTTAAATCCACCCTTGGATACTTAATAAGAAGGTATGCATCCCAAAATCTTTAGGATGCTTTGATAAGAGCTAAATCACTTAGTCTCTAAGCAAAACCAAGGAACGCAAGTTATTGGGATCAAGGATTGCCCAATAAAGGACCCCAAGTCTTCATAAAAAGAGTGAAAGGCAACAAAAACTTGATGCGAGAAACAATGCCAAGGTTAATACAACTTGCACCTTTGCTCCATCAAATCAAACTGTGATACTCAAAGGCATTTCCACTATAATGAAGCAAGTCACTACAAAAGGTAGTATCCCAAATTGAACCAACCTCCTCAACAATGATAATTTCTAGCCAATATAGAGGTGCAATAGGAAGATAAAGAGAAAGGACTATTGTAGCAACCCTCATAGGAGAGGAAGAAGAAGAGCCCTCAATGGATGTATAAATGGAAAGAGGAATGATCCACATCAATCTTGATAAGAAGGGACTAAATTGCCAGTTTAATGGTGATGTATTCATTCCTTTATTTCTCCAAAATATGCACAAAAACTATACGTAGAGGTTGCACCAACATCCAAACTCTTGGTAGAGTTAAGAAATAGAAAGGAACTTATATCATCATAGCAAACTAGGAATGTAGAGTTTAATCTATCCAATGAGCCCATGAGCGTAAGGTTCCATGCTATGAACTTGGGCACTTATGAATACATTTTCAAGAATGGATTGAGCTAATCCCTGATGATGCTCATATCCATTGCCCAACATACCAAGACTCATTCCAAAATCTAGAAGAAAATCAAGTGATAACTCAAGGCAAAGCTAGAAAATCCAAATATCCAATTGGCTAAAGGTTCAAGAATAGTGCAAGGGCTAAGAAAAGGATTGCATGTATACTTAATCAAACTCACTAAAATTAGTCAAGACAATGAATTAGAAGAGGAACCTTCATGGATAAAGGAGTATACAAATGTTTTTCTAGAAGCTCTAATTGAACTTCCACCTCAAAGAAAAGTTGACCATGAAGTTAACCTAGTTCTAGGAGCTGCTCCAATTTTGCAAAAAATCCACACTGAATGTCCATCCCTCAAGCTATTGAGTTGAAAGAACATGTCAAGGAATTATTAGATCAAGGATATATCCAATTGAGTAACTCACTTTGGGGAGCAACGATCGTGTTTCAAAAAGAAGAAGAATATATAACTCTTTATCTTTTCATTGACTATCATGAGCTAAATTAAATCACAATTAAGTGCAACTAACCAGTCCCTAGGAGTGGTGAGTTACTTGACAAATTTCAAGGAGCAAATATATTTTCAAAGATAAACTTGAGATCTAGGTACTATCAAATAAGGATAAATGAAGAAGGCATCCCTAAAATTGCCTTTAATATGAGGTATGGCTATTATGAGTTTGTTTTTATGTCTTTGGACTAACCAATGCTCCTACAAACTTCAACAAATTAATGCAAGACATCCTTCAACCTTATCTTGATAATTTCATTCTATTTTTATTTGATGACATTTTGACCTATTCCAAGAAAGACAAGGGACATGAGCTAGAACTCCGTACTGTTCTTGAAACACCGAGGATGCACAAGCTTTATGCTAAGAAGAAAAAGTGCAAATTCTTCAAAAGATAGATTGAGTGCTTAGGGTTTTTAATATCAAACGAAAGAATTGTTGTAGATCTTGCCAACGTTATGTATAAGAATGGCTGCTCCCAACAACAACCAAAGAAGTGCACAGTCTCATAGGAGTGATTGCTTGGTATCAAGTCTTTATCAATGACTATGCCTTGATTGCCACACCTCTTATAGACTTCGTAAAGAAGCAGACTTATGTAGAATGGACTCCAATTGAGCAGTCTAGCTTTGAGAGACTCAAGAAAGCTTAGTAATTGCTCCCATTCTAAAGCTTTCCAACCTAAACCGAGGATTTGAGGTTGTGACAAATACAAGCTCTATTGCATTAGGTAGTGTAGTTATGCAAGAGGGACATATAATTGCTTATTCCTCAAGGAAGCTAAAAAGTCACAAAAGAAACTATGCTACTCATGACTTAGAGTTGTTGGATGTGATCCATGCTCCTGAGTTGTGGAGACATTACCGGCTTGGTAAGAAATTCACCTTGGTAAGAAATCATAAAAATCTCAAATGAATCTAAACATGAGACAATGAAGGTGGACTGAAGCCCTTTAAGGATATGACATTGATATTAAATATAGGCTAGGCAATGAGAATGTAGTTGTGGATGCTTTAAGCTACAAAACGTTCCTTAATGCTCTTTTTGAAGAGGAATTCCCAAGGGTAGAATCACTAGATGCCATAGTATCAATGCTAAGTAAACCCACCATTCAAATGAAAAAAGAAAAAGTTACAAAGGGCCCTAAGTACTAATAGTTAATAAGGGATGTTCAACTTGAGGAGCAAGATCCTAAGTTGCAACTCAAGTAATGAGACTTATCCATTGAGGAAGAGCTTGTCTACTTTAAGAAATGGTTATGTGTTCTTTCTAGTCATGAACTAAGGAAGAATATACCCTAGGAAGCACATGACTCTCTATTTTTAGGATGTCCTAGCTATGCCAAGACACTCAATGTAATTAGGAAAATCTTAGAGGTGATGTACTTATGTCATTGTAGTGGCGATCAACCGCCGAGATCCACAAATTGCTTATTGCTTCAAGAGTTCCGATTTGAGTACCAATGGCTACCTCTCACATAGCCAATGTGCCATCCATCTCTACGGGTGTAGTGAGCTTACCTCCATGCCTGATCAAGTTACCTCCTCTCCTGAGCACTCCGGTAGCTCCACAATTCGAGTACAAGCTTCAAGCAAGCTCCACACTCCAAGCTCCATTGCCACGAGCAAGAGAAGAGAAGAGAAGAGAAGAGAAAAAGAGAGGAGAAGATGGAGAGCTTCTCCTCCACGGTCCCTCACCCTCACACACTCACTCCCTCACACTCTCACACTCCCTCTCTCAATCACAAGCTCAAGCAAACAAGAAGAAGAAGAAGAGGAGGAGAGCTACTTTTGGCCACACACAAGAATGAGCTTCTCATTTACTTTTCAACTTTATATACAAAACCCTCAATTCCTTTTAAGCGGTCATCCCCTTATCCCCTTTTTTACATGGCCAGCCGTGGCCTAGGCCCTTTTTCCCATTGTCCTCCTATCTTCCTAGCTTCCTTCCTACCACCCATCTACCTTTACAAATTGCACGGGTGAGAGCGCGGCACTCTCAAAATAAATCATGATGCGCCTTGTGCTTTTTTTACAAAAACATTGACTTGTGCTTTTTCTCATGTGTCCTTCTCCTTAATTTTAGGACTTTTATACACTTCTTGTGTTTCTAGATTCTTCTTAGCGTGCCTTCGTCTTCCATTTCACTTTTGCCTTGGACCTGTCTTCTGCTTTAGATTTTTTGGCTTTTCCACCTTGTTTGTTTGAGGGTTAACAGTCATTGAATGTCCAAACTACTAAAGGGTAAAGTAGAGCATATTAAAATGCAACACAAGTTATAACCTCTTGATATTCCTCCAATGAAGTAGAAATTTATTAATATGGATTTTATGGTAGGATTGTCTTCAATCCAAGAAGGTACAAGTCTGTCATGGTGATTGTGGATATGCTAACAAAAGTTGCTTAGTCAAGGAAAACTACAATGCTTCAAAAATTGCAAGTTTGCTTGTCAAGGAAAATTTTAAACTTCATGGGTTACCAAAAAGATCGACAATCATCAAGATTTCCTCTTTAGTCCTCAATTCTTAAAGAGCTTATTTGAAGCTACTGGTGTACAACTATACTTTAGTTTAGTATATCACCCACAAACCAATAACTAAACAAAGTGGCTGAATCAAGTCATAAAAGACATCATAAGGGTATACTATTGTAGAGAGCCTAAGCATTGGATACATTAACTATCATTAGTGGAATTTTCTTACAATGCCTCGTACAACCAAAGCATTAAGATGACTCCATTCCAAGCCTTGTATAGGCACAACTATTTTACCTCGCTCAACTTTTTTAGTCCAACACTAAAGGTAGAAGCCTCCAAGAAGATGCTAGAGAAGACTGATAAATAATTTAAGGCCATAAGACAAGATATCCAAGCGGCAAAAGATCAACAAAAAACCTACATAGATCTTGGAAGAGGGGATCTTTAAACAAGGATATATGGTGTTTCTCTGTGTCAATCCAAAGAAGAGATTGCTATCATTGGGTGAATTTCAGAAACTAAGCTCGAGATATTGTGGCCCTTACAAGATTCTCAAGTGCTTAGGGATCAATGCATACAAGTCACAACTTCTCAAACGCTTCAAGATCCATAATGTTTTTCATATTGGCTTGCTAAAGGCTTATGTACCCAAACTTGATCATGTACTAGATGATCAACTGATTATTATGTTGAGCTGATAATTAATGTGAAGGAGAGAGTCTTAATAAACTTTAAGGAAAAACCTTATCCATGGAAGGACCATCTTGAAGAAGATGCCACTTGGATTGATAAGAAAGCTCTATGTAAACAGTAACTTGAGTTTCCATCGAGATGAGGACATCTCAATTCCTCTAGAGGGAAGAGGATGTAATAACCTTAATAAGCCTAGCTCTTAAAAAATTCAAAACCTTAATAAAAGCTTATGTTTTGAGCAGTATCAGCTCATCATCGATGTCATCTCATACTATGTCACCACCACCCATGTCATCATCATTGTAAGTAATATTGGTTTTGTGCACATTGAAACCTTCACACGAACTAAGATCTATCCTTCTCACCATTGATCGGCTAGATGAATCCTCAAAGCTCACGATCACACCAATATCAATACTGATTAGCTCAACTAGAAACGTGAAATAGATCAATTTAACTAGAGAAAAGCACAAACATTGAAGCCTCAAAGCATGATAAGCAAGGGAGATCCCCAAAGGCTATAAAAGGCTTAATTTACAAGGCTTAAGATTATTTCATTCATAAATTCTATGAGCGATGGTTCTATGAATAGTTTTTGAGCATTGGTCCAAGAGAGAGAGAGAGAGAGAGAGAGAGAGAGAGAGAGAGAGAGAGAGTGTGTGTGTGTGTGTGTGTGTGTGTGTAAGTGAGAACACATACACAAAGAAGGAGAGAGTGAGAAATAGTGAAATAGTGAAGAGGGTGAGAAGGTAGAGAGTGATATAAAGAGGGAGAGAGTGAGAAGATATAAAGATGAAGAGAGAGAAAAAAGAGAGTTTTAGGTGTGTATGTGTGTGTAATTAGAGAAATAGGAGGAGAGAGAGAGAGAGAGAGAGAGAGAGAGAGAGAGAGAGAGAAGGGGAGTGTGAGAGATAGATAGAGAGAGTGAGTGAAAGAAATATCGAGAGAGAAGGGGGTTAAAGAGGTAGAGGCTCACCCATGCGCATAATGCTAGATCTTTTATGCGAATTACAAATTTAAGTGTGTGTAATTAGAGAAATAGGAGGAGAGAGAGAGAGAGAGAGAGAGAGAGAGAGAGAGAGAGAGAGAGAGAGAGAGAGAAGGGGAGTGTGAGAGATAGAGAGTGAGTGAAAGAAATATCGAGAGGGAAGGGGGTTAAAGAGGTAGAGGCTCACCCATGCGCATAATGCTAGACCTTTTATGAAAATTACAAATTTACATGCCATAAAGACAATGATCACAAGAATCAAAACACTCATAGACAAGGGGTGAAAGATACTACAAATGGGTAAGCATTTTCATTTCCTTTATTGACATGTGTTCAAGGTGGCAATGCCATAATGAGACATGTGGTACTGTAGCCAGTACCAAAACATGGTCGATAAACCGATACAAGTAAGGAATAAAGACTATTAGACTCCACGCCTCATTCCGGGACAAGATTTCCACGGGTAAGCTTCCATGAGGAATCACCAAAAGAGACAACTTAACCTGCATTATCCAACTATCCAACTAAAAGTAGGCTTTTAGTAAAAGCCAAAACATGGCATATATCATGCAAAGTAAACATATTGCATGAAGGAAACTACACTGGACATCTCCAATACCAATGATACCCGATGCGAGGTCATTACCCAATCTAACAAATCCTTTGGAGCTCCCAAACTCTATTATTGCTACATATTAACAATAGACCTATTGTAACAGACTTGGAACATTGTCTTCTCAAGCATTATGGCTTATGTATTACTCTATTGATGCTTGTGTGTCTGCATATTGATGCCAGATCATTGGGGAAGTTATGTTGATGTCTTGGAATGCTTTTGGAAGTGATTTGAGTTCAAAATAGCTCATATTTCACTATCATTTAAGTATTGTAATATCATGCTAACATTGCTATACATGGGGTTATGCATATTACTAGCCATACCTTGATACATTGGGCCTTGCATACCACGCATTGGTTCCTGCATATGATAAGAAGTTATGTCATACATTGCCATATGTGGTTCCAAGTCCACTATAGCATGGAAACTAGTGCTACTACCAAAATATCTTTGTTTGCTCCATCGTTGTATGCATGCCCTGTTGTCCAAAAAGCATTGGATAGGCACTTCCAAGTTGGCCCTGCAAATGCATCAATTGCCCCATTGGCATCATTTGTTTATGCTCACTACCCACACTTGGGACATCATGCTATTGTATTGGCTCTTCCTTTAGTGCATCTCGATGTATCGAAGCTCTTAAAGATAATGCCCTCTTATTGCCTTTGCTTCCCACCTTTAAGGGTTCAGAAAGCTCATAGACTAAGGATCATTGGCCAATTGCATAAACATTTTAGCCACTGTCATCAGCCGATCTTTAAAATGGCTATCAAATTCCTCTTGCTCTTGTTGGTCATCAGCTTCAAGAGACCTAGAAGGACCCACCTCTTGTCCAATTTCCTCATTCTTAGCTTGCTGTCCATGTTGCGTGTCTTGTCCAAGATCAGGCATTGCAATTTCCCCAACACTTTGTGAATTTTCAGATTGAGAGGTATCATCCCTTCTTGATCCCATCTCATTATCTGAAGACATTCTTGTTGTATTGCTCAGCTGAATACAATTTCAGCACTAGAACAAAGCTTTTGACCTTCAATCAGGTGTCTTGGACCCACCAAGTCAAGGGATTGAGTGGTATCCTCGTGATGGAAGCATGCGACCAGCCTTCCTTCTTGGAGAGGGTGGTTGTTTCCTGATTAAGCACTTAATTACAACAATTAACAAATAAACATAAATTGAAATGCACGATTTACCTTAATAATCTTGGACAATAGACACTGGGTTGGCCCCAAAATTGGCACCTCTTTTGGTATTTCTTTAACTTTAATTGCTAATGGGTCTACAATCCTCTTTGCTGATCCAAAAGCCCCTTGTTGTACATATAATCATGAAGCAATTTGGGCCAATTGTACCTTGATTTTCATCTAGGATTTACACAAATGGAACCACCAATTTGTGAAATGTTGCCCCAATTCACAATGGATGGCTTGCCATCTGAAATCCTTGTCAATTTCACAAATTTCAAGTGTTGATTTCAGTGTATGTTGCCTTTTCTTGTTGGCACGGTTCCCAAGGTGGTTGCTAAACCCTAAATTTTGTAGAATTTTAGAGTTTACAAGAGAGATATCTTTGTTGTACAATAAATTCGACCAAGATTTGCTCAAAATGGCTGAGAAATGTTGAGATCTCTTGAGAATGGGTTGGAGAAGGTGAGAGAAAGCCAAGATGAGAGAGAAATCCGATTTTCTTTGCACCCTAAATTTTGTTTGCTGCTTACTCCAGCCTGTATCTAATGCAGTCACCTATTGCTAGGCATCTCCAAAATGCTGTCACTTGATCAACAATGGTGTTGCTGCCCCCGGAAGGTGATTCCTTGCTGTCCCTTGCCTGTTGAGGCCTTCAGATGATTATATTCTACAACAAATTGTTGTTCTTTGATCAGAAAATGGAGTAGCAGCTTCCTGTCTCTCTTTCTCTCTCCCAAGCTATAAACTAATTGAATGATTGAGACCCAGCTCCCAAAAACGTTTTCTCAGTTTTCATGGGAATTTTTGCCTAGTGGCAGTCTTCTAAAGCAAATTTTCAGCATTATCCACCATTTAATTAATTTTTAGAATCAAATAATCCTGAAAATTAAGTTTAGCCCTTTTGATCCTGCTTGAAATTAAATGTGCCCAACCTTTGTTGACATGTAGACTGGAATTAATTAATTAATTAATTAATTAATGTTGGTCCTTAGTGCCAGCACAGACACTTATTGGTTAAATAATTGTCCTAGGGTCAAAATTGACACCAACTAACCCCTAAAGCCCAATTGTTGGCATAACTTATGACAACTTTTGCCTTTGACGCCCATTGCATCCTCGGGGTTCTTGGTCTATTACCATGAATAATTGCCATGTGCATCACATGTGCTAAAGAACCTTGCACATTTGATTAACAACTTAATCAAATGTTATCAGTAAGATTAAAGCATCTCAAAAATTCCATGTCCTTATATTAGATACTATTTCCAACCAGGCTTCACATAGGGCTAAGGAGCCCTTAGAGCTTGTTTCGACAGATTTGAATGGACCGATGAGGATGGAGTCCGTTAAGGGAAGTTCATTCTTTATGCTAGTTGACGATTTTAGCAGGATGACTTGGGTGTATTTCTTGGAGTTGAAGTTCGAAGCATTCTCATACTTTAAGGACGGATTTATTTTTGAGGAAAATAGGTTTGGCAAGAAACTCAAGAGCATGTGTTCTGACATGGGAGGGGAGTTTGTTCCCATGAGCTAGCTCAGTTTTGTACAGTGTGATGCTTATGTTCACATCGTGAATAAAAAGAGGGATAAGTTTGAGTGGGCTTTCAAAAGATAAGTATTTGTGGGTTATAGCTTGTAGTCTTGGACATATAGGATTTATGATTCCATTTCATGAGGGATATATATGAGTCGAGATGTTCAGTTCGTGGAGTTTGCAGCTGCAGAGGGGGGTGTTGAGCATCCCATCTTTGGAGATCTAGTTGATAGTTGGGTGCTTGTTGTAGTGCCTTTGGAGCCTTCATTGAGGTGGAGGCTCCTCCTTGAGGGTGAAGGAGGAGATTGCTTTTCCACTAGATTCACCCATCTCACTAGCATTGGTGGACATTCTAGAGACTTTGGCAGAGGCAGAGCAGCGAGGGGAGTATCGGCCTCCTCCTTGTTGGGCATGCAATACACTCCGTGGTTTAGAGATTGAGAGAGTCCTTGAGGAGTGGCAATTGTAGAACGACCCACGACGCTCTCAGAGGAATTGGAAACACTCCATCGAGCTTGTTTGGCCTAACTATTGTTTGATGTTTCGTGCCATGTAGGATATAGAGTCCCCCTCTATTAAGGAGGCTTTATAGTCACAACATTGGAAGGAGGCTATGAGGCAGAAACTGGATGTGAATGAGCAGAACGGCACTTGGGATCTTGTGCCTTGGTTTGCCCATAGGAAGGTGATTGGAGCCAAATGGGTCTTTAACATCAAGTACCATAGTGATGGCACTTTGGATAAGCACAAGGCATAGCTCATTGCAATGGGCTTTGTGTAGCAGCTTGGGGTGGATGTCCATGACATCTTTGCACTTACAGCTCAGATGACTACCATTAGGGCTATTCTTGCCTTAGCCAGCCATAGGAGATGGCCAGTTTATCAGCTTGATGTGAAGTCTACTTTACTTAATGAAGATTTGAAGGGAAGATCCATGTTGAGCAACCTCTTGGCTTTTCCTCATCCAATGGCAAGGTATATAGGTTGAAGAAAGCCCTTTATGGCCTCTAGTAGGCTCCATGTGCTTGGAATGAGAAGATAGACCTATTTCTCTAAGGGAAGTTAGGGTATTGGTGTTCCTCTTCTGATCCCCAATTGTATATCCACACCTCCGCTGGAGGGCACATGTTTGTGCTTTATGTGGATGATCTTGTCTTGATAGATGCCCATGTCTAGAAGGTCAAGCAGACAAAGGAGGAACTACATGATATGTTCGAGATGATGGATATGGGCCTTCTCCACTTCTTTCTAGGTCATGAGATTTAGTAGACTCGAGGGGAATTTTCGTCTCCCAAGAGTGGTACGTACATCAACTTTTGACTACGTTTTGCAAGGGAGGGGTGCAAGGCTATTTCTACTCCTATGGATCCAAACTGGAAAGCTATGGTCCATGCAATGTCACCAGCAGTGGATGTTATCATGTTACCCTCTATAGGCAGTTGATTGGGTTGGTGATATGGCCCCTTAATACTCTGATTGATTTGTGTTTCCCTATAGGTTTGCTTGTAGGGTTCATGAGTGAACCCAAGGTGGTTCATTGGAAGGCCGCTATGAGGATTTTATGGCCCCTGAGGGGGACCCCCGACCCAGGTATTTATTATGCAACATGTATAGGAGATTTAGCCTTGGTTCTTTAGGTTTGGACGGACTCAAATTGAGCTGGAGATGTTGATGACATGATGTCAATCACAGGATATTGCTTCACTTTGGGTGTAGGTGCTATCTCTTGGAGTAGCAAGAAGCAGCCCATTGTTGCCCTATCGCTTACTACAAAGGTGGAGTAGTGAGCGACGTCTTCTACCATATGTGAGATTGCGTGGCTTGGGTGATTGTTAGGAGAGCTTGGTTGTCCTTAGACAAGTCCTACTACATTGCATTGCGACAACGAGAGTTGCATTGCTTTGGCATAGAATCTTGTATTCCATGCTAGTTTGAAGCGCATTGAGATATAATACCATTTCATTCAGGAGGAGATCTTGGATGAGACCATTGATGTGGTTTATTGCAAGACGGAGGTTAACTTGGCATATTTGTTTATAGAGGCTCTTCCTTAGACTGCTCCTCTTCAACACTTTGGATCCGTGAGCCATATGCTCTGTCTAGGATTTGAGAGGGGGTGTTAGAGATTTATACGCCCCTTGGACAAGGATTGTCAAGCTATTGTTATATAGTTAGCTCTCTTGGGCATAGTTATGCATTTCTTTTTATTAGGCTGGACTGTTCTATGCAGTCTACAGGTGTTTTCCAGCTTTATTGAGTAGTCGAGCAGGCATAGGATGTTACGTAGAGTGCCACGTGGCAGCTGCTGTGCAGTGCACCATTTTTATCATTATTTTATTCAGCAATCGCAGTTTTGGTGCAGTCAGCCGGTTTAAAACTGACTGACCTGATTATTATATTGTATTTTTTGAGGCCTATTTATAGGCTGCCTGCTGTTGGTCATTCCACTTGTCTGTTTCAGGTGGAGAGGGAGATTGACTCGAGGAGATACTTGGACAGTTTGTTTGCGCATTTGGTTTCTTGATTCAGCACTCATTTACTGTAGATTTTTGTGTTCTATTGCCTCTTTTCTCTCTTCCTCTTCTCTGTTCATTGTCTTTCAGTCTTGTCCATATGCTTCCACATTTGCGCTGCATTGTGATAGTAGCTCGTGCTACACTTGTGATTACCATTTGGAGATGATACTTCTTAAGAAATGGACCTTGAATCAAGTTCACAAATGCTCCACCACCCACCAAGCAACATGCAACCTGTGTCCATCTCTTGTAGTCATACATCATGTCGATCCAAGGAAGATGAATCCACACTTGTTGAGAGTAGTAGCTCAAGTATAGAAGCCATCACATGAGAAGAGGTTGAGGTTGCTTCCACAACCTTGACACTTGCTTAAGAAGTCAAGTCCTCTTTATTAGTATTATTGGAGCATTCTCATCTCATAGCTTCAATTGCTCCTTGTGAGCAACTGTTGAGAAACCACTTTTTCAGTTTACACACTTCAGTTAGGGTTTCACATTGATAGTCCCAAAAAGACTAATATCCACATTTTGGTCATTTTGTCAGTGGGCGCCCACACAGTGGTGTGTCACCCTAGTCAATTTATGCTTATAAATAGGCTGTCACTTCATTCATTCTTCAACCACTTCAGTCATTCTTCACCCCTCTTCTTCCGTCCCTCTGATGTTCTCTCTCCCGCCTCTCCATTGGCCCCACAGTCCTTCAGGCAGATATTGTGGTTTGTGGTGGGTGTCCATTCTTCTTCCACCATCTCTTGCTTCGCGTCATCTCTCCCACATTTGGCGACAGGTTCTTGTTTGCGTTTTGTATCCCAGGAGCATTTCCACTAGCAGGCATCACCTCTTCCACATTTGGTGTCACCCTGGTATGTGTGTCTGGTAGTTTGGGGGCTTTTGGCACCTGGCGACATCTTCTCCAAATTGGCGTCAAGTTTCCGGGCGTTAGTCTCCCCTTGCTGGTGTTATCATTCACTTTGCATTTTCTATCATCAAGCATCGCCGCCACATTTGATTACTTTCTTGCACACAAGCGTTAGCATCCAAGTTTCTACAGTTTGCGTTTTCAACATTCTGGCCTTTGGGAGTTGTGTTTGCTGCCGAGGTCATCTCTCCGACATCAAAGGATTGCTTCTCGACATCTCGTGATCATCTTCGTCATCTTCGATGACATCTAAGGATTGTGGTCTCCCTCGATAGCTATTCTTCACCTTCCAATGATTACTTCGACACTCCTTTGCCCCAAGGATTGTGATTTACTCCCTTCACTGTGTAGATTTCCCACAGGTGCTACCGCTTGAGTGAGATAGGACAGAGTAGTCATCTTTTGAGCTTTGGCTCCGTTGTATCACCTTTTTTTCTCATAGTACTATTCAGTGTATCATCATCGCGTTCTTGTGTTCCCGAGTCTCTCTTTTCTCTCAATGTTTGCTATACACACACTGTCATGGGGACGTGAAATTTTGAGATGCTTTAATCTTGCTAGTAACATTTGATTAAGTTATTAATCAAATGTGCAAGATTGTTTAGCACATGCGATGCACATAGCAGTTATTTTATGGGAACGGGCCAAGGACCCCAAGAATGCAGTGGGTGTTAAAGGCAAAAGTTGTGTTAAGTTATGCCAACTAGGTTTTGGTGGTCAGTCGGTGCCAAATTAGACCCTAGGACAATTGTTTGGCCATTAAGTGTCAGTGGTGACACTAGGAACTAGCATTAATTAATTAATTAATGCTAGTCTAAGGGTCAACAGAGGTTGGGAACCACTCCAAGTTGCAAATGGCTTAGCCAATTTCATTATAGATAGGCATGTTTAATTTTGGGCAGGGTCAAAAGGGTTGAAATTAATTTTCAGAATTAATTAATTCTGAAAAATTAATTTAATGGTTGAAAATGCATTAGGAATGCTGCCATTTGGCAAAACTTTCCCATGCAACTAGGGAGAAGGTTGTTGGAGGGTGGTGGAAGCTGAATTGCAGCCATTCTGAGCTTGGTGGAGGGAGAGGAGGTGATCAGATTTGGCATCTGAGAGGTGACGACGACTGATCGCGCGTCGCGATAGGACAGGGGGCAGCAGGTTTTCTCTTCCGCCTCAAGAGAGGCGGCGGTAGGAGAGGAGGGCTCACCAGCTGGGCTAGTGTTTTACCCCCCTTTTGAAGCTGTTGGTGCCATCAGATTTGCCATCGGAGCTACGAATCAAAAGATACATTTCAGCTGATTTTCTCTCTCTCTACAACATTCTCTCAACTCCTCCAGTCTATGCTCAAGCATTCTTAGTAATTCTCAGCCATTGGTAGTAGAGTACAGCCAAATTTGGTGGACAGCAGAGAGTTTACTGCTGTAAACCCTAAATTACAGCAGTAATTAGGGTTTAGCAGCTACCTTGGGACCCGTGCCATTAGTCAAAGGCATTGTACATTGAAATCAGCACTGGAAATTTGTGGAATTGTGAGGATTTCAGATGCGAGCCCATCTATTGTGAATTTGGGGCAGCATTTGACTAGTTGGGGTTCCATTAGAGCAAGTCTTGGGTGAATTTGCCTGAATGCTTTGCTGATTATTGGAACAGCAAGGGGCTTTTGAATCAGCCAAGGAGATCGTGAAATCTTGGTTTGTAATTTATCCATTAGCAATTGAAATTAAAGAAATACTGAAAGGGGTGCCAGTTTTGGGGCCAACAGGGTGTCCACTATCCAAGTTTATGAAGGTAAAGTGAGCATTTCAGTTTATGTTCATTTGCTAGTTGTTGTAATTAAGTGCTTAATCAGGTTAAACCACCCTATCCGAGAAGGAAGGCTGGTTTCATGGTTCCATTGCCGGGACAATCACTCAATCTCTTGATTTGGTGAGCCCAAGGCACCTGATTGCAAGCCAAAGCTTTGTGCTAGTGCCGATTTTTGTGCTCAGTTGAGAAATTACGGCAACATGTCTTCATACAGTGAGATGGAATCAAGCAGTGACGATGCCTCTCAGTATGGACATTCTCATGGGAATGAAGGAAATGCAATGCCTAATCTTGGACAAGGCTCTCATGACGGACAACAAGCTGAAAATGTTGCTGTTGGGCAAGATGTAGTGCCTTCAAGCCGTCATGAGGTAGATGACCAGCAAAGTGAAGAGGAATTTGATGACCAGTTCAAGAATCGGATGAGGACAGCAGCTGTCACAACTCTATAGAAACAGAATTTGTATCCTTTTTCATTAATTTGTCTATATAATGATTTATAGGGCTGTCACAAATCTATAGAAACAGAATTTGTATCCTTTTTCATTAATTTGTCTATATAATGATTTATTAAATTTATTTCCTTTGCACTAATTAGATATAAAGAAAAGTGCATTGGAGCTGGCCATTGATGAGTGGTCATAGGTTATGATGGACCCACGCGGTGGGTTAGAGAAAAGACAGTTCACACTTCCATCTATATGGCCGATTGGGCGCCTGTGACTAGAACTCACGCATATCAGGGTTAGACTCGCACACAGAAAAGATTGATGCCTTGAAGTGTGGGCTAGATCCACCAGAACAGACAGTTACAATCAACAAGATGGCATGATCATGAAATGCTTGTATAATGTGCATGTGTGGGTTGAAAGCTTGAAATGCACATTTCTTTGCATAGGAAAGTCACATGAAGATTCTGATACCGTTTTTGCGATGTACACGGAAAAAGCTTTCATATGACACCCATATTGGGGGGGTCCCTAAATTTTAGGAGATCCCTAAATTTTAGGAGCCTCGAATTAGCCTAAAAATGCTAGTCCTAAAAAATAGGGATGTCATTCTAAAAATAGTAAATTCTGTACTCTGACTGTGCTTACTAAATTTGGTTGTTTCTATTCTTGACAGTATTCAGCCCAAAAAGGAAGGCCATAGAGAAGAGACAAGTGTCAAGACACTTGTCACACAAGTTTCCAAGTGTCCCACCACTTGTCACATCTCATGACATGTGGCTAGACACTTGTCTTGTGCTACTCCACTTTCCCCTTTTGTACCAGCTCTTCCCTCTCTTATAAGTAAGAGCTCGTTTTTCTTCATTCAGCATCATTTTTCTTTGCTGTAAACTCATGTACAACACCCCCAGATAGCCAGAAACTGGCCCCATCCATCCCCATCATCATTTCCCACTTCTCCATTATCAAATTCCTCCATATTCCCTCTTCTATCACTGCTGTTTTACAGGACAGCAAGCTTGTAAATTCATTACAGCACCTCCTTCTCAAGCTCTTTCTTCCATTTTAGCAACAAGAAGCAAGCCCTATCCATATACTACTATTCAACGATGGAGAAATGCTGATTTCCTCTCTTTCTTCTCTCATACTGTAAAGAAATCAGTTCTTATCATTGCATAATAGATAATGCATGTGTGTTTGTACATCTTTGCATGATCTTGTGAGAGTGAGAATTACTTCTCCTCACTCTCAGGTTGATTGTAACTGAGCTCTTCTCTATGGGACTTGGGTTGAGTAGAAATACATTCCTTCCGGGGGGGGGGGGGGTTTGTCCATCTTTAACCCTCAATCTTGTCTCCATTACTTTTACATTTTCATGGCTGTAATTTTGTGAGTAATTTTTATTTTCAGCTTTAAGTATTCATTCTCTTTTATATTAAATCTCAAAAACAAGCGAATATCATAATTGTTAAGCATACTACGTTGTTCGGGCCGTTTACAGCAGCAAATCTCTTCGTTGAATTGGCAAAGGATCCTCAGTTCACCCGATTTTTGAATGCTCCGAAGAAGGACAGCAAGGGCAAGAAGAAGAAGTCAACTTCTACTCCTTCGGGACAGCAAGATGCACCAAAGGTAGTGCCAAATCCTTCACTTGAAGCTCCTAAAGAGGCCAATGAAGCGAAACAGTTGGTACCTATGGGGCAAGGAATGCAAATGCAAGGCCATTATGGAAGTGCCAATCCAATGGATTTTGGACAGCCGGGCATGCTTGCTATGATGGGGCAGCCAGGATACTTTGGTGGTAGCACGATTTTTCATGCAATGGTTGGCCAAGGGCTGCATACGGGAATGCATGGCACAACTCCCTATGGTATGCAGCAGCCAATGCATGGTGTGCAAGTCCCATTGTTTTCGGGGTATGGTTGGAAATGTGCAAAACCCTATGTATGGTAGCATTGGCTTGATGCTTGGGGCACAAAGTGGAATGTTTGGCAATGCGTCTGCACCCCTGAATGCTTATGGGGCTCAAGGAATGATTGCTGGTCATCCAAATGCTTCATTTGGGCTTGGTCATGATGTAAATACAGCAAATGCACCCTTTTTGCAGCAGCCAGTGTATGACAACTTGACTCCCAAAGGGGAAGAAAAAGACTATGATGAGGGTGGAAAAGCAGTGAAGTTTGAGTCCTTCAGTGGTGCACAAGATAGGCTGAAGCTTTGACCTTCATTCAGCAGTTTGATGCAGCCTATTCAGGGGGAAACTTCACCTAATCCTCTAAGATTCGAAAGTCAGCCACTTTCTTGAAGGGGAATGCATTGTAGTGGTGGTCCACGCTCTTGATGCAAGGTAGAGCACCGTCAACATGGGTACAATTCAAGCAAATGTTTGCATCGAATTGGTTGACTAGTACCTTTGAGGTGGACATCATGACAGCTTGGAACAAGCTTGATGCAAAGGAATGCAAGAATTTAGAGCAATACAATAAGAAGTTTTGGGATGCATTGCTGCCCGTCACTTCTTATCGTGCCGTACCCCTTCATGAGCAAGTGGAAAAATATGTATGTGGGATGCCCAAAGGAATCATGGATTTTTGCATAAAATCCACCGTGTCTAGCATGTCTCAGCTCATAGAGATTGCTGCTACAGCCGATGCTTTGCTGCGTGGAAAGGATCAAGAGAGCGGGGAGAAGCCGAATAAAAAGTTGTTTAAGGCTGAGAAAAGGAGCATATTTGAAAACCAGCCTGAAAAGAGGCCAAAACAGCAAAGAAAGGGCTCGAAAACATTGGCACAACGTAGGGAATTGATGGCTGCAAATAAATGCTTTATTTGTGAACAAGAGGGTCATATTGCAAAGAACTGTCCCAATAGGCAGCAAGCTGCAAAATCAGAAAATCAGGGAGATCCTAAGGTGTAATAAAGCAAATTTAATCTAGGCTTAGGAGCTAGACACATTAATTAGGGTTAGCTATAAATAGTGGAGTATGGCCAAATGTGGGACCCTTTTGTTCATTTTTGAAATACAACTCCTTGTGGAGCTCTTGAGGTCACATCCTCCCACCATTCATGGAGGTACATATCCATGTCCACCCTACTTGGAGGTGAGTATCCTTGTCCACCATTGTAGAAGGTGAGTATTCTACAGCAGCTTATCATCACTTGATTCTTAGCATACTATCTATTTCCCCATTTGTACATCTCATATGGAACATGGATCTTGGCTATGGCAGTAGCATTTCTTGTTATTGTCAGCATTAGATGTTAGATCTTGTGTATTTTCTTGTATGAGATGTCAGCTTAATTACATTGGTATCAGAGCCTTGCTTTGATCTAAGGCAGGCTTTAATTCCATCATTTTCATGATAATGATCTGGTTGGGGAGGTCATTTTCATGGAAGATTTGGTTACAAACATCATTTCTGTGTAAGTGGAGTTGAAGACATAGTCACATGGTTTGGTTCTACTTGACAGTGACTAGTCAGGTTACTGTACTACTTCAAACCGTGTTGAAGATGGTGGATCTTGGTAATATCCAGTGGGCAATGGCGGGCTCCATCCAATTTTAACAGGTCGTGGCTCAATTTTAGCTCAAAAATGAAGAGAGATGGACAAAATGCGGGTAACTTGAGTTGAGGTTGAGTTTGGTGGGGGTTACTTTTGAGAGGGAAGGGTTTGCTTTTCAGACACAGTCTTTCTCTCTCCCGTTTCAAGCTTCCTTCATACTCCATAGCCAATATCTTGCTTAAATCTTCCAACCATGGCTCTTCCAACGACAATGGACTCCATAACTTGGTTCTTGACCTCTTGAGCAACCTAGAGAATAGAGATTTGGCTCTATTAGCCTTCCTATTACTCTCTTCATCATGTTCAGGACAGCAGCATGAAATGTGCCTGTTCTGAGATGTGCCATATCCTTGTTCATAGATGAGCTCTATTGTTCAAATGGACCATGTTTGGTGAAGTAGGAGAGGTCAAGGGAGCAAATCCGACCATGAAGAAGTGCAAGCGCGGAAATGGAATCAGATTCACAGCAAGCTTTCGTAGATCTGAGTTAAGCTGACCAGGGAAGCGCAAACAACAAGTCACGCCACTCATAGTAGCTGATATGAGATGATTCAGGTCACCGAAGGTAGGTGTCACTAGTTTCAAAGTTCTGAAGCATATGGCGCCGGACTGGCCAAAGACCAAGTTATCAGGGCGGAAGCTATAGCAGAGGCTTGTGAAAGAGCAGCAGAAGCCAGGGAAAGATTCGCTGGCTGCTGTTGAGAGAATCAGCTATAGCAGAGGCTTGTGAAAGAGCAGCAGAAGCCAGGGAAAGATCTGCTGGCTGCTGTTGAGAGAATCACAGCCAGGCACCAAGAATGATATCGGCGCTGCCTTTCTTGATGGTCGATGGCAGGGTGGAATACAGTCTCCACCACTGCTGCTTCTTCCTGCACTGCACTATGAAATATTTTCTCCTCCGTCCAGACTTTTACAGTCTAGTACTTTGAAGCCCCTCAAAGATTCCTTGTTTGGATGCGTTTCTCACTCGGCAGGGCTTCCATTTTGGTCAAACAGCAGAGCTGCAAGTGAGGCCCTGAGCGGGTACAGCTGGCCATCATTCTTCATAATCCTGTGATGAAAAGCAGAATCGCCATTAGCTTTAGCTACGCCATTGTGAGTGGCACTTCCTTTGAAGAGCTAGACTTAGACTGAACAGGTGCTGGAGAGACTTGCACTTTTACTGGGGACTGGGGAGGTGGAGCCATAATGGGAGGTTGAAACAAAAGCGATTTCTCCTCTTGTGGACTTGGGGACATGGCACCACCTGTCCACTGAAGAGATTCAGCAGGTGGCAACCCATGGGCTTGCTGGTTCACAGAACCAGGATCCTGTGAAGGGACCTCAACTTGTGGCACATGAGGATGCTGGCCAGAATTCTCTTTCCCTAGCTCAAGAGTCTCAGCATCTGAGTGATAGCTGACATCTTTCCTCATGCTGTCATGTTAATTTTCTTCATCCTCATTCAGATAAGCAGTCTCCCATGGACGAGCAGCCATCCACCGCTCCAGCCAACTCCAACCCCAATGAGATTCATCATGATCGCCATCACCTACCCTTTCTTGGAGATTGGGAACAGATCATGAATTGTGCCTGCAAGCATTGATTACATTAGGAAAAGCTGAGCATGTTATGCACGAAGAAGATGTTTCAGAGAATTATGGGTAGCAGAGGGTAATGTGTACTAAGATGTGAGGGTAGATCTCTTGAGACGGTCAAGGCCTTGCTGAAATGGTGGTATCACAATGAAGATATGCTCAACATAAGAACTCAGAGTATACTGCATGGTTTGCTATAGCTTCAAAAATGACCATTAGAGTCTACATGTTTTGGAGCTGATCCTCATCTTTGGGAAGACTAGCAAGCTGCTAAGCAATAGTTGATTGATTAAGTTCAGTTTCCCTAAACAGGTTATTAAGTATTGAAACCTGGTTTCTATTGTGGTTTATCATCAAATCACAAGGACCAGAACCTGGTTCATCATTCAGATTTAGCATAACCAAAGAAGACACAGAGCAAGGGGGATTCCAGAATTTTGACAGTCTCAGTACCTACACTTGCATTGAACCAGGGCATGAGATCTTGGCTCAATCTGGTATCAGCTTGCTGCAATGGTCTAAGGTAGAAACAGTTCTACCAAATCTAGTGATGAAACCCTCATTTTTAACTACAGGTAGATCCACATTTGTTGGAGTCAGTTTACAGAAGCTTCCAGAATACTCCTGCACTTGAAGGTCAGCATGCAAGTAGAATGATTATGCTGATGGGAGATGTGTTTCTAAACTTGAGGAGGTTCAGAGAGTGAATCCAAGGAGACCAAAGACGCTTTGGTGGCTGGGGAATGTCTATTCATGTTAGGGCCTATTAATGCTTTGGCAATATAAGGCTGAGCAGTTGCACTCAAGGGTCATATTATAGGAGCATCAACCTTCCTGAAGTCGAGCGGGCTCAAGTATTTGTTGATGGTAGCAATAGCTTTGGAAGGCTTGAGTGGCATTCTCTTACAATTGGAAGCAGTCTTGATGCTTATTTTGGCGGGATCTTTGCGGTAACAACCATCTTATGACAACAGGACATAAACAGGGTGCAGTCCAAATAGGGACAAAGCTGGAAAATTTGCTACATAAATTAGTAGCATCATTCTAACGACAAACGGACAATTGAGCTTGATACTGGACATCACAAGCTTGGATTGGAGCTAACAAATGCTTCATTTGGATACATATTTCTCAAGTTAGAGCCTATTTTGTTCCAACAGTTCACTAGTAGTTCACTGTGGACAGTTCTGGAAATTCTTAAATAGAGAGGGATATTGCTACTCCTAAATTCAAACCAGGATTTCTACTTGATACTAGACATTTTAAGCTTCGAGTCAAGCTATCATACACTTTATTTGAACTCATATTTTTCAAGATAGGGCTGATTTTGTACCAATAGGTCACTATGGACAGCATGTATAACCGGGGGTACAGATATGTAAGTGTGAGACCTATGCTCAGTCAAAGGCAACAACCTAATCATCGGCATTCCTATAGACATCAAGTGCATGAAGGGCATTGTTCTTATGATGATAGATCTCATAGGTATTCTCCTTATGGTCAGCAAGAGTATGCAGGGAATTACCATATGGGGAAGCATTCATATGATCATAATCATGGTTATTTTCATGAGACTGATGGGCAGCATCAACCCTATGCAAATGAGGAAAATATGGGAGTTAGTACCACCAATGACGAAGTGCAATGGTCAAAGAATCCTCATGTCATAGATCATGGGAATGAAATAAACATCTCACGTGATTCTAACGAGTTCCAACAAATGTCTAAGCAACTTGGCAACATGAATGATGGTTTACTTCAGCTTACCCACTCCATGGATGATAAATTAAACAAGATGTTTTCTCGTATGGAGCAACAAAGTAGTAGATTGGATACCAAGTTTGATCAGCTGATCACTATACTCAGCAATTTGGGAGATAGATTCCAAAGTAAACCACCACCCCATGTTGAAGAAATGCCACTTACTCATGGGAATGTGAGATCTACTACAGCTCATCAACATATACCATTGACTTATGAACATGGAGGTCCTTCTAGAGTCAATGAAACCGCTCAGCCACGTGCTAATTCATGGAGTAGAGGCAGTCCTAAATTTCCTATCTCAAGAGAACATGGACAGCAAGGTCATTCACTGCATGAAGATGAAGATGAAGCTGAAGACAAAGCTGAAGATGAAGATGAAGATGAAGATGAAGATGAAGAGCAAGAGGATACACATGACAAAGTTGATCAAGAGTACATTAGTGTACAACAAGAAGAGCAAACTCAAGGTTTACATATATTTCATGATGATGTTGAAGAGGATTATGTTGATCATATATGTCATGAAGATATTGAGGCATCACATGAAGATATTGAGGAAACACATGATGGGTTCTATCAGCCCATTGATAACTTTGGTATGCTACAGCCAATAGAAGAAGATGTTGATTGGAATGCATATGGAGATGTACATGAGAAAAATGTTTGGGATGCATATACTTTTGATGAGAGTATCAATGAAGACATGCCTTATGATGATGATGAGATATCTTTTCCCTATGATCCGGGTAGTCATGATGGAGATGATTCTCTCTTTCCTTTTGACCCGGGTGGTTTGACATTTATGGTTCATGACAATCCTACTTCTCTTGATGGTTATTATCTCGGTATTCCATATGACCCGGGTGGTCCTATACTAAGAGAAAGTCATTTGCAGCAAGGCATCCTGCATACAAAACTTAATGATACTTTGTTCTCATGGTTTCTTCATGGTTTATATGGGAGAAAGGCTGAAGAAGATGGATTTTCCTGCAGAATACAGCTTGCTGTATTAAATTCCTGTCATGGAATTAAATGATTTATCTTTGTAAAAATCATGGATTTTTGCTTGGAGAGGGCAGCTACATCATATACTTCAATATGACATATCATTTGTCCAATTTGGATGTGTCTACCGAAAGTTATGCCTATTTTACTATGGCAGCCCGGTTATGCCAGCATGCAGGAAATTCACTATAGATTTCTTGTGGAGCTTCATCGATCATGGGATCTTTTCAGCCACATATGCTTTGATCTACTATTTCATCCATTGTATTCTTTCCCATTTTCTCAAGCTTTGAGGACAAAGCTTCTTTAGGCCGGGATGGCTTGTAATAAAGCAAATTTAACCTAGGCTTAGGAGCTAGACACATTAATTAGGGTTAGCTATAAATAGTGGAGTATGGCCATATGTGGGAACCTTTTGTTCATTTTTGAAATACAACTCCTTGTGGAGCTCTTGAGGTCACATCCTCCCACCATTCATGGAGGTGCATATGTCCACCCTACTTGGAGGTGAGTATCCTTATCCACCATTGTAGAAGGTGAGTATTCTACAGCAGCTTATCATCACTTGATTCTCAGCATACCATCTATTTTCCCATTTGTACATCTCATATGGAATATGGATCTTGGCTATGGCAGTAGCATTTCTTGTTATTGTCAGCATTAGATGTTAGATCTTGTGTATTTTCTTGTATGAGATGTCAGCTTTATTACATAAGGGTAAAAGGTCCAAAACATCAGTGGGATTGGTGCCTGATGTTGTTAGTGATCAGCCCAATGATGATGCTACTGAGTTGTGCAAAGCATGGGGCAAAATTAGGGATCAGCATGCATTGATCTTCTTTGATAATGGTGCACGAGCCAACTTCATCTCTACTGACATGGCAGCCCGTCTAGGCATCAAAGAGGATGAGATGGGAGCCATGGGGGAAGTTGGAATGGCATATAAGGGTCATGGAGAACCTGCCACACCACTCATTGGAAAGCTTCGGTTGCACATACAGGGATATGTGGACAACGAAGAGTTTTACATTGCTCCACTTGAGGGTTGTGATGTGTTGCTTGGTATGCTATGGTGCCACCGTATGCATGCAGTGATTGATTCATATGCAAAAGAGATTACTATTCAATATAAGGGAAAGACACTCACACTTGATGTAAAGTTAAAAGGGGAATCTGTCCCTGTTGTATCTATAGCTGCTATTTCTAAAGTAATGAAAAATCATCTTTCAGCGTATTTAGTTTTTGCTAAGGATAAGGATGATAGTAAGAATGTTGGGAATATGTCTAAATTAGAGAAGGATTGCATGTCATTTCTGAAAATGTATGCTGATTGCTTCTCTCAGTCACTTCTAGGGCAGCTACCACCTGAAAGACCCAAAGATCATGGCATAGATCTTATCCGTGAAAGTAGCCCTCCTAATGAATCACCCTATAGAGTCAGTGCAGCCCAACAGGAGGAGATTATGAGTCAGGTAAATGAGCTGTTAGAAAAAGGGCTGATCCAATCCAATTCATCTTCTTTCTGTTCTCCAGTGCTTTTGGTGTAGAAAAAGGATGGTTCATGGCGAATGTGCACTGACTATCGTGCTTTGAACAAGATCACGACAAAGAACCGCTTTTCGATCGCTCGGATCGATGATGTTATGGATAGATTGCAGGGGGCAACAATATTCAGCTGTATAGATTTGAAAAGTGGGTATCATCAGATACGCATTAGACCAGAGGATATGCCCAAGACAACTTTTAGGACATCTTTTGGGTTATATGAATTTCTTATCATGCCTTTTGGACTTACGAATGCTCCTCCCACTTTTAATCGGATGATGGATCGCATCTTTCGGACATAGAGCATTTGTGGGTACTTTCTTTGATGACATGATTGTCTATTCAAAGAATGAGATGGAGCATAGAAAGCACTTGGACATTGTTTTCAACGAGCTATGTAAGCATAGGCTGGTTATCAATGACAAGAAGAGTGAATTCTTTTTGTATGAAATTCACTTCTTGGGACATATTGTATTGGCTGGTGGTATTCGTATGGACCCTGCTAAGGTTGAAGCAATACGTTCATAGCCAGCTTTGAATAATGTTCATGAGAT
Organism: Lygodium microphyllum; assembly: GCF_053477565.2. Taxonomy (NCBI): domain Eukaryota; kingdom Viridiplantae; phylum Streptophyta; class Polypodiopsida; order Schizaeales; family Lygodiaceae; genus Lygodium; species Lygodium microphyllum. The sequence goes on from NC_141141.1 coordinate 71,091,482, forward strand.
CCACAGCTTCTTGGGTTTATGTTCTTATTATAGAAAGTATGTACGTGGGTTTGCTGAAATTGCATCTCCATTGCATGCTTTGCAAAAGAAAGATGTTCCATTTAGATGGAGAGCAGTGGAAATTTCAGCATTTGAAAAGTTGAAGGAAAAGATGACTTCAGATCTTGTGCTTGTGTTGCCTGATCTAAGGAAGTCATTTGTGGTTCAGTGTGATACATGTGGTAATAGCATTGGGGCTGTCCTTATGCAAGATGGCCGAGTTGTGGCTTATGAGAGCCGAATTCTCCACAGTGCAGAGAGAAATTTATAGGTTTATGAGAAAGAGCTCTTGGCTGTAATTCATGCACTGTCTACGTGGAAACATTATTTGTTAGGGGCTGATTTTACAGTGCAGATAGACCATCAGACTTTGAGGTACTTTCTGACGCAAACAAAGTTATCAGAGAAGCATATGAGATGGGTAAATTTTCTCTCTATGTTTTATTTTCAGATTGTACACATTGATGGTAAAAAAATGTTGTGGTTGATGCACTGTCACGTAAGCCACAAATTTCAGCCGTCACTATGGTTTATCACATTGAGTTGAATGCCATGAAAGAGCAATATGCTACTGATTCGGACTTTGCTAATGTTTATGATCAGCTTTGCAATGGCCAAAGGCATGAGCATTTTATGCTAATATATGGATTTCTGTTGGTGCATGGACAACTATGTGTCACAAAGCAGTTGAGGCCTAGAGTGATCATTGAAAGTCACGTTCCTCCGTATGCAGGACACAGAGGTATCGATGCCACAGTCAAGGCAGTGGAGCATTTCTTTTATTGGCAACATTTGAGGCATGATGTAGAGCAGTATGTTAGGGCATGCATCATATGTCAGAAGGTAAAGCATGATAGGCAAAAGATGTCGGGCTTGTTGTAACCCTTGCTTATACCAAATAGGCCTTGGCAGAGCATTGCTATGGACTTTATCTTTGAGCTTCCTAGGACACCTACATGGAATGATGGAATATTGACTATTATTTGCAGGTTTAGCAAACAAGCCCATTTCATCCCGGTGAGGAAGAAAATAAAAGCTGATCATTTTGCACGATTATTTATGCAGCACATTTTTAAGTATCATGGTATGCCTGAGTCGATCATCAGTGATCAAGACCCTCGGATGACGAGTCTATTTTGGAAGGGGTTGTTTGAGAATATGGGTACCACGTTGAATTCTCATCATTCTTCTATCCGTAGACAGATAGATGGTCAGTCTGAGGAAGCAAATTCCACAGTGTTGGATCTTTTGAGGTGTTATGTTTCAGGCCACAAGACATAGTGGGAGCAGTATTTGGCATTGGTTGAGTTTGTATACAATAATACGGTGCATAGTTTCATTGGCAAGTCTCCATTTGAGGTGGTTGAGGGTGGCAAGAAGGTTCCACCTATTTTGCACACTAAGGATAAGATTTTTGAGACTGATCGCTTTGTGGAAAGCTTGGATGCAGCCTATGCAAAGATAAAGTATGCACTTCAGAGATCACAGGACAAGCAAAAGCAGGCAGCTGATCGCCATAGACGTGCTTTGCAGTTTGCAGAGGGCGATTATGTATTGTTGAGTTTCGAAAAGTCAAGGCTGAAAAAGATGAAGGGAAGAGAGAGGTTGTATCCGAAGTTAAGCATGAGATACTATGGGCCCTTTCAAGTGTTGGAAAAGATCAGTGATGTTGCATATCAGCTGAAATTACCTCCACATTGGCGGATACACAATGCCTTTCATGTTAGTTTGTTGAGACCTTTTCGTGGTGATGTGCCAGAAGATGTATCTGTTGAAATTCAGCCAGAGGTTGAGGAACTAGATGAGATCTTGGTACCCGAGTAGATTTTGGCACATAAGGAAAGAAAGGTCAGATGTAAAGTTTCCAGAAGATATTTGGTGAAGTTTCAAAACTATTCACCAATGGATGCAAAATGGATGGAAGAGGATGACTTGGCAGACCATCCTTAGTTGTTGCAACTTTATCTCGATGCCTTTCAGTTAGAGCCGACTTTGGATCGGGCTTACACAGGTTCAGCAGAGCGGGTTTCCGAAGCATTGCCTGATGCTCAGGGGGGAGGTAGCACTTCCACTCCACCGGCTATGGACAGCTCTCGTATGTAGTGGATCTCGGATGTATTTAGCATGCATCCAAGGTACTGTGCTGACAGTATGTCTGCCATGAGGTCACTACTCGGTGTTCTAGTCACTGTAAGATACATGTATATGAGTATGGTTGTCACTGCTGCTCTGAGACTATACTTATGCATGAGTTTTTGGACCAGTTTGGCATGAGTTTTTGCCTCAGTTTTGAGATCAATTTCTAATTAGTTTCAGCTCAGTTTTTGATCAGTTTGAGAACCGTTTATGATCACTTTGGGTTCAGTTTTGCATCAGCTTTTGCATCAGTTTCTGATAAGTTTTTTTACCATCAGCTTGTGATCAATTTGGAGTCACATTTGCAGCCATTTGTGATCAGTTCTAATATCAGTCCATAATCAGTTTATGATCAGGTCATGCTCAGTTTTTAATGGTTTACAACTGACTCCATGGACAGTGTAACGTGTCCACTAGAATCATCTAGGACACGTCTTGGCAGTCCATCGGAAAGGATGTCTAGAAAACTCCGCCCGGCACTCCCATGGAATGTTACGGGTTTTGCAATCTAGGTCTTCCCGCGTCTGCCACGTAGCGGAAGTATCCTGGCCGTTTCCCACTTAGGATCGACTGGAATTAGGGTTTTCCTGTTTGGCCATTAGCTAACAACAACTAGCGTCAGACCCGATCGAACTACTTTACGCAGAAATGCCAGGTCTGAAGCGGATTCACGCTGCACTTGGTTCAAAGAGAATGGGAAACGAGAGGGATGCAAGGCTCAACCTCTCTGCCATAAGGCATAGTCCCATTCCGTTCCCCTAAAACAGCGTAAATCGGGTAAGACGTAACTCTAGGTTATTGCTCTCGTTATTCGCTTTGATAATGATGATCATCCCGCTGTTCTTCGAGATTTTTGAGAAAAGTTCCCGGCTAACCGGGACCACCCAACCGTAGGACTGACCCATGGTCCATCCTCCGCACTTTCCTCGGTTTGTTTTAGTTATGTAATTATCTAACACATTAATTTGACATATAACAAACAGCTTCTTTAATTAACCCTGTTAAGCACTGGTTCCTTCACGTAATCTTATCACGTGACATAGAAAAACAATATCAAACAACTTCTTTATTATCATTTCGTCATTTTATCTTTGAAATACAAGGAGTTCCGCCCGTAGGCTTGTCCATAATCTGCCCGAAGGCTTATCGAGTAATCCGCTAGGGATCACTATACCAAGCTTCTGCCCGTAGACTAGTATGCGGGCCTCGAGATCCAATCCTGAGTCACGTTAGCCTCTTGTGCAGGACTCGGAAGGCGAGGGATTTACGGCCAGAGCCCCCCCTGGCACCCAAGCGTCCTCCTGCTCCAAGTAGAGCTCAACGAAAAGACCTCTCGCGGCGGGTTCGGTCCACGTTCCCGGCGCGGTCAATAACCCCCTTGGTTAGGGTCAGGCAGGCAGTCGGGGGTAACTGAAGCTGCCTCTCCCTTCAGGCCTTCAACTTGAAGCATTTAGATATCTTTTCATCCTTTAGTTCCTTGAGCAAACAATGCAAACAGTGCTTTCTAAACTATTACAAGCACAATCAATTTCTAGTGGTCGTTTATTTGGCCAACTGTTAAGGAGTGAATCCTTCTCTCCGAATGCCTCCAGCATTCGATCTGGGATCAATTTCGACTTGGCAAGAACCTCAAGGGTTTGTTCGTTCACCCTTTTTGTCCTTGAGTTAGGGCTATACCCTGTTAACCCAACTTAACCAATACCTTAGGTTTTATTACTAGTAAATCCTGGCGGCCATGTCGCTTTAATTTATTGATTGATCATTTGCGTCCAAGCAAATACCTAACTTCCCTTAACTTGGCAAATTTTCCCAATGAGGGTGATGTAACAGGATGACTACTCATCCCCTTGCAAGTTAAACTTGCACAAGAACCTGCCAACCTCATTCCAAGGAATGGCAAAACTTTCTTGTGATCAAACCACAAGGCTATGCGACGTTGCAACTTGTTGCACAAGTGTCGCCTCCATTCCAAGGGATCATTTCACCCCTAGAATGGTGTTTTCTGGTCAAAGAATTATGATTAGACTCGAAGTAGGGTTTAGAGTGTCTTCTTACTCACCCCAATCCTAATTGCACTAGACCGACAACGTTCGGTCCTAGGGATTCCAACTCAATCCAAGTTCTAGCATTAGGTCGAATGATCCTTAGGGTAGAAACCCTAGATCATTATTTGCGTGCGTGTCCCATTGACTCAACTTTCCGGGAAGGTGGGTAGGACCTTTGGGTTTGAGGACTTCGACTTGGCGTCCAAGTACGATACTTGGCTGCATTTCTAACGTGCCAAGCCCTAGCTAGTACTTTGGGGTTTTTATTGAATCGGCTAGTTATGCCTATACGAAACCCTAACAGTCATGATACCACAAATGACTTGGGTAAGTTGACCTACTTGTCTTATGACAAGGACAATTCTTTCCTAGAGATGATAAACTTGATCTAAAGTAGAAAAATAGTTGCAAAATGTTACAATACATGTAAACATGTAATTCATTATTTCTACGCACCATAAGATCCGCAATAGCCCTATCCCTTTTTTGCTAAAGTCAAAAGGGCATGATAATTTGAAGAATAACTTACATAGGGCCTACTAGGATTTACATCAAGGAATAACACCTACAACCTTTTGTCTAAGTATTTGCATTTCATGCTTTTATAAGCCATGCAATCATTCCTAAATGCAACTTGATGAAATGAAATTTGCGAAAGTATAAGTGCGACCTTGGATACAACAACATTGTGAATGAAGTTCATGCAATACTAAGGCAAGTGTCGATTTAATCTATTTGCAAGCATCTTTTCCCATGCAACTTATATAAGATCGGGGTTCTTTTTCATGCCGTGCAACAGAAATTAACACTTTCCTCATGCGAATCCTAACGAAGGGAGTTATTGCAAAAATACTCCTTTCCTTCATGACCAATACACTTAACAATTTCCTCTTTAATCCTAGGCAATATGTGGCTTTCCTTTGAAAATGCATGACAAGACAATTTACTATTAAGGTCATAAGATGGATGGACAAATAGCGTTTATATTGAAAATACCAATTTTTCCCAATTGCATTTAACTAGGCTAGGTGAATTTGAACATGCACGGGTGCTTCTTAATCCGTGGAATCGTCATGCTTAATGCATTACTTTAGTATGAAATCACAATAGAAAAAAAACCCTGGTCTGTGGGTTCGGGGAGATGTCCACGTGAATGCTAGGAGAAGAACCTCCCGCAGGCGCGCCTTGCGACTTCTTGGGAGCCATCGTTAGCGTGCTTACGGACTTCCGGTTTGCCTTTACCCTTACGCGATCGATGAGTCTTCTCTAACCGTTGCGGGCAGCTTCAAGATCTTTCCCCTTTTCCTTCGTACGCCCGAGATCCTTTCCAAAGTGCGGATCCTTGAGAGTACCGGCTTGCGGGTTTTTGGGCTTATGGAAGGCCCGGTTTTAAACCCGGAAAGGCCGCGTAGGACCAAGGCTTATGGCCTTATCCTTAGAAGCTTCTTAAAGAAGCTTCTACTTAAAGAAGCTTCTAGGAAGCTTCTGAGACCAGCAACGACGTCGTGGGAGGCCCAATGATTGGGAAGGAAAAGGCGTCGAGGACAAGGGGAAGGGCTTGATGGCGATGGTGAGGATAGGCGGCGGCCTGGTGGTCTCCAGCAAGGCGGTGGCATCCTTCTTCTCTCCCAGCGTCGACAGCACTCCACCCTCCAACGCGGCGATGGCAACAGCCGTCTGTCCTTCCCTCCCCTCTTCAACACCTTAGCGGGTGTTTATATAGGCATGGGGGGGGGAGAGAAGGCCTCCACCACGTGGCCCTCTGCATGGGTTCCCCCCCTCCCCATGCAGCCCACGTCTCCACCAAGTCCATCCCCCCACACTCCCTCTCCTCCAGCCGTGCATCGGCTGGGGAAAAGGGGTAAAAAAAATTTGCCTTGATAATATTCAATTTGCCCCTCCCAAGAGGGTGTTTTCGTGCGATTTGTGGGTTTGAATCCTCAGTTTTGCTTTGCCAATGCGGAGGTCCCGATTTCTCGCGTGCAGGTCACAGATTACACTGCCGGAAATTCCAATATGAAAGATAACCTTTGCGCGAGGTTTACGCTGTGTGCGGGAAATCAATATTCACGGGTGGGAATATTACAGACAGCCGCATGTAAACGAATGTCATTGACAGTTTCAGCCATGATTTATGCTGAGAATATGCTTTACTGTGGTTTTGAAGTCAGAATAGTTGAGAAACATGAGTTATGGATGCATCCAATGGTTTCTAGCAACAGTTTTGGACTGTTTTTCAGTTTTCTGTTATGTTTTGTTGGCTGGAAATTTTCAATAAGTTTTGCGCATATGCAACGTTTCGACAACAGTGGCCAATGTTGTGGCGACTGTCATGCCAAATTGAAATTCCAATGCAATATACTTTTGCTTTGGCCCAATGCAGTGCAATCGAGGATGATTGCAAGGTTTTCAAGGGAGAGGTCTATCACAAGGATGGGAAATTTTGAGATGCTTTAATCTTGCTAGTAACATTTGATTAAGTTATTAGTCAAATGTACAAGGTTGTTTAGCACATGTGATGCACATGGCAGTTATTTCATGGGAACGGGCCAAGGACCCCAAGGATGCAGTGGGTGTTAAAGGCAAAAGTTGTGTTAAGTTATACCAACTGGGTTTTGGTGGTCAATTGGTACCAAGTTAGACCCTAGGACAATTGTTTGGCCATTAAGTGTCAGTGGTGACACTAGGGACTAGCATTAATTAATTAATTAATGCTAGTCTACCACTCCAAGTTGCAAATGGCCTAGCCAATTTCATTACAGATGGACATGCTTAATTTTGGGCAAGGTCAAAAGGGTTGAAATTAATTTTCAGAATTAATTAATTCTGAAAAATTAATTTAATGGAAAATGCATTAGGAAGGCTGCCATTTGGCAAAACTTTCCCATGCAACTAGGGAGAAGGCTGTTGGAGGGTGGTGGAAGCTGAATTGCAGCCATTCTGAGCTTGGTGGAGGGAGAGGAGGTGATCAGATTTGGCATTTGAGAGGCGACGGCGATGACTGATCGCGCGCCACGACAGGACAAGGGGCAGCAGGTTTTCTCTTCCGCCTCAAGAGAGGCAGCGGTAGGAGAGGAGGGCTCGCCAGCTAGGTTGGTGTTTTACCCCACTTTTGAAGCTGTTGGTGCCATCAGATTTGTCATTAGAGCTACGAATCAAAAGATACATTTCAGCTGATTTTCTCTCTCTCTATAGCATTCTTTCATCTCCTCCAGTCTATGCTCAAGCATTCTCAGTAATTCTCAGCCATTGGTAGTAGAGTACAGCCAAATTTGGTGGACAGCAGAGAGTTTACTGCTGTAAACCCTAAATTACAGCAGTAATTAGGGTTTAGCAGCCACCTTGGGACCCGTGCCATTAGTCAAAAGCATTGTACATTGAAATCAGCACCGGAAATTCGTGGAATTGTGAGGATTTCAGATGCGAGCCCATCTATTGTGAATTTGGGGCAGCATTTGACCAGTTGGGGTTCCATTAGAGCAAGTCCTGGGTGAAAATCAAGGGGCAATTCGCCCGAATGCTTTGTTGATTATTGGAACAGCAAGGGGCTTTTGAATCAGCCAAGAAGATCGTGAAATCTCGGTTTGTAATTTATCCATCAGCAATTGAAATTAAAGAAATACTGAATGGGGCACCAGTTTTGGGGCCACCAGGGTGTCCACTGTCCAAGTTTATGAAGGTAAAGTGAGCATTTCAGTTTATGTTCATTTGCTAATTGCTGTAATTAAGTGCTTAATCAGGTTAAACCACCCTATCCGAGAAGGAAGGTTGGTTTCACACACTGTCTTTTTCCTTGCAAACCCTACCGTCTCTTTGGTCTCCTAGTCATTTTTAGACATGGTATGAGAGCCTTCATCTATTAGTAATTTTTGATAGCAACTTCATTCTCGGTAGATTCTTCCCTACTACTCCTAGAAATTTGGTGAGGTGAGTGAAGTAGGCATCCTCGTTCTCATATCCTAGTGCCTCCATCCACCTCTGCCTCCACCTCTACCTCCACCTCCACCTATGGTATCGTATGGAGCTATGTTTGTTTTGGTATCTTTGTAGTAATCGGTACCCATTGGACATCAGCAACCCATTTTTGTCTATCCATCACTACCCCCTCCTCTTTCTTATCCATCAGCACTACCACCATCTTATCCCATCTATCCATCTTTCCAGACACCTCATGGTTCTAGTTTCTCATTCCCCAAGCATGCTTTTAATAGCAAGACTCGTTTCAACGGATCAAACTACACCACTTGGTCAAATTTGATGAGGCATGTCTTAGACTCTTAGAACCTATGGGATTTAGTATAGGGATTGGAACCCCAACTCGATTCCGCATTTGTTCCATATGAGATCGTCTGCTCATGGAAGGCTCGTATTGCCTCTGCTATTGTTGGAGCTTATGCAAGGCTTATTGCTTGAGTTTCACTATCAACTTCAGCATTTCGACTTAGCATCTGAGCATTGGGCACATTTGATTGACTGCTATGCGGGTCGAGATTGGACCGTTGCATCAAATTGGATCATAAGCTTCAAAATTTCAAAATCACAGACAAGGATGACTTGAAAGTCAAGTTGGTTGAGTATCTGTGACTCGTTGAGTTTTAACCACTAGGATAAGTGCTTTGACGATCAGGTTATCATGTTTCTTAACAAGCCATGTCGTGAGGGGAAGGGGGGTTGAGTGGAGCGAGGTTTTGGAGAGGGGGTTGTTGGGTGGAGTGGGGTTTTGGAAGGGGAGAGGGTGGGGTGCCATGTCGTGGGGGGGTTTGGGTGGAATGGGTTTTTATGGGTAGGAGGAGGGAGTGTATAATCTCATGTCGTGGGGAAGTTGGGTGGAGTGGGGTTTTTTGAGGGGGGGGGTTTTTATGTGCCATGTGGGAGAGTTGGGTTGGGTAGAGCAAGGTTTTGGAGGGGGGGTGTGCCATGTCATGGGAGGGTTGGGTGGAGTGGGGTTTTTTGAGGGAGGGGAGAGAGACGGTAGGGGGAGTGTGCCATGTTGTGGGGGAGTTGGATGGAGCGGGCTTTTTTGGGGGGTTTATCTGCCGAGGGCAAGGGCAAATAAAGCTCAAATTAAAATAAAAAATCTAAATAAGGCTAGTGAATCCCAAGGAACCAATCAATCCATACTTAAACAGGGATGGCAGAGTGTACCTAAAACAAATAGGTATTGTCAATATTGTCAAAAGGTTGGCCATTATGACGACAAGTATTGATCTAAGGCAAAATGCACACGACCAAAATCCAAGAATCTGACCCCCGTATCCTAGTCGGTGGGTAACCCTCAATAGGGGAAGCAAGGTGGTGGCAACCCCTAGTAGGGGCAGTGATGAGGCTAGACCCACACTGCCATTGGTCAGTTATCACAGTTAATGAACTACTCAACTCCAGAGGTTTTGTTTGACTAGTTTGTAGAGGCTCACATTGTCTCCTTACAGACATTGGATGTGAGTTTCGTTCATATCTGCGAGTTGCCTCCTGATGAGGTGTCTGCAAAGATCCACTCGTCATAGTAGAGCATTTTAACACTTGTTTGGCTTGTGGAGAGTGGAGCTACCCATCACATGAGTTCTAGAGCATACATTTTCGTTTCCCGAGCCCTTGCATTGGGAGTGTTCACATAGAAAACAACTTCTTGGTCAAGATTCAGGCCTAAGGTCGTGTCAGTTTTCCCACTGACAAGGGTTTAGATCTCGCTTCGTTGGATGATAGGAAAGCTCACCTCTCTAGCTCATCTCTTGATCTTTGTGGGCTATTCTTTTGAAGCAAAAGTCTATCCTTTGTTTGATTCACAGATAAACAAGGTGATCGTTAGGAGGGATATTGTCTTTCATAAGAGAAACATACTACAGTCCTTTGTGCTAGACTCTTCATTCTCACCTCCGCTCACATCATTTGAGATCGTGCCTACTGAGCCAGATCTACTATCTGCTCCTGATATTCTAGTAAATACTCTAGCTTCTAGGCCTCCTCAGCAAGAACCATTACCATATTGGTATCAGCAGACCATGTGGGACTCAAGGATCCCTCTATCGGATTTTTCTCTGGAGCTCTGAACCCGAGGAAATCACGGGATATCAAAGGCAAAAGTTGCTATAAGTTATGTTGCATAGGTACTTGGTGGTATTTGGTGCCAGTTGTTGGCCTAGGTCATTCGTTTGGCCACAAGTGTTAGTTGGTGACCCTAAAGAAGTGGCGTTTAATGATACCTAGCGTCAATCTGATGGTCAAAGATGGCGTAGACACACGCCAGAATGAAAGTTGCCTAGCCAATTTAGTTATTGGTCAATCAAATTATTTTTTTGGGCACCGAAATAATTTTTAGATTAATTTTCAGTATTTGAAGACTGCCACTTGTAAAAAATGCCCATGCAAGATTTAAAAACGTCTTTAGAGGTTGGATAGAGGCATTTTGATGCATTCAGCTTGCAAGAGAGAGAGGAAGGAGATGCTGTTGGTATGATCTGCAGACATTGGAGGACCATTTGAGGCAGCCAGAGATAGGAGAAGACCAATCAACAACAAGAGACAACATCCATAGGTTGTTGAGACAAGGCAGCAGTAGTAAATGACTGATTTTCTTCTAGTCTTTGCTAAGAAAGTCTGGATTTTCTCTCTCCTCAGCATTCTCTCTCATCTCCCAATCTTTCTATAGCCTTGCATCAAAGATTACAGCATTGAGATTACCATAGGCTGAGAAATTTCAGATTTCTTTGTTGTAAACCCTAACTTGCGGTAGAAAGTAGGGTTTAGTAGCAGCCTCGAGAAGTGTGCAAGAAATTAGAATCTCCAAGACTTGGATTCAATAGGGCTGAAGTAGTTTTTAGTCAAATTCAAGTAGAGGAACAAGCGAATCAATGAATTTGGGGCATTTTCCATCTCTATCAAAGCATATGAAGGCGAATTGACTGCTTAAATTATGGGGCAAATCAGATTGAAGACTTGTTGGTCATTTTGGACAGCAAGGGGAGTTGAAATACCAAAAGGGATTGGGAAAATCCCATTGTACATCAACTTCTTCTTCAATTAAGCGGAAGAAATACCGAAAGGGGCGCTAGTTTTGGGACATGCTGGGTATCCATTGTCCAAGATTGTAAGTTAATTTGCATTTCTCAGTTTTGTAATAAATGTTGCTGCTGTAACTTAGTTGTAATCAGGGAATTACTACCCATCCACGATAAAAGGAAGGTTGGTTTCATGGCTCCATTACTGGGATACCACTCAAACCCTTGATTTGGTGGACTTGAGGCAACCAATTGCAATCCAAAGCTTTGTGCTAGTGCCGATATTTACTCTCAGCTGAGAAATTACAGCAATATGTCTTCATATAGTGAGATGGACTCGAGCAGTGATGATGCCTCTTAGTATCAACATTCACATGGGAATGAAGGAAATGCAATGCTTGACCTTGGACAAAGCTCAGACTCTGGATAGCAAGCTGAACCAATTCAAGAATCGGATGAGGAGAGCAGTAAATCTCTTTGCCGAATTGGCAAAGGATCCTCAATTTACTTGATTTTTGAATGCTCCGAAAAAGGACAACAAAGGCAAGAAGAAGAAGGCGTCTTCTACACCTTTGGGATAGCAAGGTGCACCGAAGATAATGCCAAACCCTTCATTTGAAGCTCCCAAAGATGCTAACAAAACAAAACAATTGGTATCTACGGGGCAAGGAATGCAAATGCAAGGCCATCACAGAAGTGCCAATCCAATGGATTTTGGACAGCCGGATATGCATGCTATGATGGGGCAGCCGGGATATTTTGGTGGAAGCATGATTTTTCATACTATGGTTGGACAAGGACCACATACAGGAATGTATGGCACACATTCCTATGGTATGGAACAACCAATTCATGGTGTGCAAGGTCCAATGTATTCGGGTATGGTTGGAAATATGCAAAACCCTATGTATGGCAACATTGGCTTGATGCTTGGGACATAATGCAGAATGTTTGCTACTGCATCTGTATCATTGAATGCTTATGGGGCTCTAGGAATGAATGCTGATCATGCAAATGCTTCGTTTGGCGTTGGTTTTGATGTAAATTCAGCAAATGTGTCCTTTTTGCAGCAGCCGACGTATGACAACTTGACACCCAAAGTGGCAGCAAAAGACTATGATCAGGGTGGAAAAGCAATGAAGTTTGAGTCCTTCAGTGGTGCACAAGATAGGCTGAAAGCTTTGACTTTCATTCAGCAATTTGATGCAGCTTATTTAGGGGGAAACTTCACAGAGTCTTTGAAGACTCGAAAGGCAACAACTTTCTTGAAAGGAAATGCATTACAGTGGTGGTCCACTCTTTTGATGCAAGGTAGAGCACCATTAACGTGGGTATAATTCAAGCAAATGTTTGCATCGAATTGGTTAACAAGTACCTTCGAGGTGGACATCATGATAGCTTGGAATAAGCTGGATGCTAAAGAATGTAAGAATTTGGAGCAATATAATAAGAAGTTTTAGGATGCATTGCTGCCTATTACTTCTTATTGCCCCATACCCCTTCATGAGCAAGTGGAAAAATATGTTATGGGTTGCCCAAACGAGTTAGGGATTTTTGCATTAAATCCATTGTGTCTAGCATGTCTTAGCTCATAGAGATTGTTGCTACAGCCGTTGCTTTGCTCCGTGGGAAGGATTTAGGTTTCCTAGACAGTGGGAAGAAGTGGAATAAAAAGTTCTTTAAGGATGAGAAAAGGGGCAGGTATGAAAACCAGCCTGAAAAGTGGCCAAAACAACAAAGAAAGGGCTCAAAAACATTGTCACAACGCAGGGAATTGATGGTTGTAAATTATTGTTTTATGTGTCAATATGAGGGTCACATTGCAAAGGATTGTTCCAATAGGTAGCAAGCTAGAAAATTGGAAAATCAAGGAGATACCATCACCCCTTGGATATGGCACGTGACTGTGCACTATTACTTTTTTAGAGAATAGTTTTGAGCCAAGTGCCATTCACCTAGAGTTTATGCTGTTTAGTGACAATTTTGTAGATATTTTGATCAAGGTAGTCAACAAGTCCATTCTACAGTATCTTCCACCAGAGATCTGCTTGGGCACATTTTCCTCTACTTTTTTAGATTGATGGGGAGAGAGTGCTTTCCTCTTACTTCTCCTTTCAGTTTGAGAGGGGGCCATTTTCTTCTCTTGATAGTGGTAGTGATGCTTATAGTTTTTTACTTTCAAATATTTATTTATTTTATATTGTAATATTATGGACATTTATAATGTCATCTACACTGTCAGGATGACATGATTGTAAAAGGATGCTTATACAAGTGGACAATTTTCATGCGAGAGCACTGTGATAGTACTGTTACATCGCATTCTACATGAGCATAAAAACTTACACCTTTCTTTGCATTACCCCATGTATCGGCATTGTGTTCGTATAAACATGTATCTGTGCGTATTTATTCCTTTTCGATTAACCTTGGAGTGGTTGACTTCAGATTCACCATACTTGTGGCATTGCACATGGTAGTTTTCCATGTCACTTTTTTTGTATGCTTGTATGTTGGCTTTGCTTGTCTAGCTTGCTTAACCGTCATATTGTCTTTTTTCACATATTCTCCATATGATTGGTACATACACATACTAAGGCATCCCTAGACACTTACTCTAGTAGTGTGTAGGATTGTTTTGCTTGTTTTATGAAAGTAGTGGGGTTATCCATAATTCTTTTTTAATAATTTGGGCACAGTGACTCAATGGGATGAACACTTATTTGAAACCATTACTTAATGCTAAATCTTTTGAACAAATTAACCCAAAGCCCTTTAAAAAAATAAGTCCATTATTGATTCCATTTGTCTTTGCAGGACTTGATAGGCTCCTGGGCAATCAACAAGCACCCTTGGTCCGATGCTGTGGCCTCTTTGAGGTGATCAATTGGGCTTCCTTGGTAAGATAACTATTGTGTCTGTAGTCTTGGTAGGTCATTGGGCCGATGCCCTAGCTGCTTTGGAGTAAAAAAAAATCCATCTCAAGGGATTATTTCTCATGGCTCATTTTTGGGCCTAAAAGAGGGTGTTGAGCTAAAAATGTATTAGCCTGAATTAAACAGCTTTAAAACACGCTTAATTAATGAAGGAACCTTTTTATTTTAAAAATAAATGCTATCCAAGAGAGTTATTGTGTCCCATATGAAAAACCCTAATTCGGGTGTCCCGAATTGTCTATAAATAGGCATGCAGTCCACCACTCTTCCTCAATCTTGTTTTGCAAGCTTCAGGAGCGGTATCTCTGTTGCCCACACCCTGTTCGTGGAGGACATCATGGTGAGAGATTTCCCCAGATATTTGCTACCATCTAGCGCTTGATTCTAGCCCTAGCTACCTGTTTGTAGTTGTGATTATGTACCTTGGAGCTATCGCCTACAGTTTGTTTGCTACATTTGATGTTAACATTAGCACTTGGTGCTGTTGCCAACAACTTGGAGCTGTCGCCATGATCTTTTCTCTCCTCCACAGGATGTGTTTGCACCTCACAACTGTCATGCAGTTTTTCTCTTCTTAAGTATGTGCGTTTTTAGTCTTTCTTTGCCCTGCACTACCGTTTGTATCAAATCTAGTCTTCCTTGGTTACGTTTGTTGGTGTTCGATAAACGGAGGTTGCCTTTGCTGCGATTCGGGATTCGTTTGGAGAACGACACACTTTATAGTTCATAACCTTTGCCTTGATCCTAGAGATACAAGAGTTCGAGGCTCAGTAGTCACTACATAGTGTGTTTGTTGCATGACTATTGTATATTCATTATTTATTCACTTTATTATCTATTGTGTTCATTGCCTCTAAGTTACCCTAATCCTAGCCCTAATTGCGTTTTGTGTTTATCAGTCTGTGTTTCGTTGTACGATTGGCTTTGTGGTTTCTGTTTTTAGAGTAATCCTTTATATCATGTGCGTCACATGTGCTAAACAAGCTTGCACAATTGATTAACAACTTAATCAAATGTGATTTTCAAGATTAAAGCATCTCAAAATATCACGTCCCTGTGCGAGACATTTCCCTTGAAAACCTTGCAATCGACCTCAATTGCACTGCATTGTGCCAAAGGAAAAGCATACTGCATTGGAAGTTCCATTAGGCATCATAATCACAACATTAGCCAGTGTTGTCCAACCATGCCACATGTCCCAAATCTTACTGAAAATTTCTAGCTAGCATAAACATTAGATAATACTGAGAATTAGCCGAGAATTTTTGCTATAAACCCATTGGATTTATCCATAACTCATGTTTCTCAACTGTTCTAACTTCACAACCATAGTAAAGCATAGAGTCAGCATAAACCATGGCTGAAACTATCAATGGCATTGACTAACATGCTGCTGTCCATGAAACCAACTGTAAACCATTGAAAACTGAATGTAATCTGATCATAAACTGAACATTTATAGATTTGAGAACTGATCACAAACTGCTGTAAATGTGACCCCAAACTAGTGATAAACTCATTGCAAAAACCGATTAGTAACTAAGGTAAAAATTGATCCCAAAAGTGATCATAAACGATTCTCAAATTGAAAAAAAAAGTGAGTTGAAACTGATTAGAATTTGATTTCAAAACTAAGGGAAAAGCTCATGCCCAATTGATCATGAATTGATCCCAAACTGATGCAAAAGTATAGTCTCAGAGCTGGGTAACAATCATACTCATTTGCATACATCTCATAGTAACTAATACATTGACTAGTGACCTCATGGCAAACATACTATCAACAGAATACCTTGGATGCATGTTGAATATATCAGAGATCCACTACATACAAGAGCTGTTCACAATTGGAGCAGTGGAAGTGCTACCTCCCTCTTGAGTATTAAGAAATGCTTTGGACCCTTGCTCTGCTAAACTTGACTGAGCTCGAACTGAAGTCGGCTTTAACTGAAAGGCATCTTGGTAAAGTTGCAACAATTGAGGACGGTATGCCAAGTCATTCTCTTTCATATACTTTGCATCTATTGGTAAAACAATGTTGAAGCTTCACTAGGAAGCGCATGGAAACTTTACCTCTAACTTTACTTGCTTCAAATCTCCACTAGGTTATAGGTATTTTTCCCCCTTAAGCATTGCGATGCTTTATACTTTCACATTGCTCCAATTCCAACTTAACTATATGCAACATTGCATTGAGTTGACCAGCCTCTCATGTGTACCTAACATATTAGAAGCACCAGATGCATTAGGAAACATTTTTATTTGCATAGTTTGGACCATTGCAATGTGATTGTGCATGGGAATATGCATTTTGCCAACCATAACAAGATACATTTTCCTAGACATTGCATGCATTAATAGTTGGATTTCTCTCATGACCAACACTATACGGAGTATTTATATGACTACATTAATACCATGAGTCCCAAACATAGTGATTGCATATATACATTGCTAAACTCGCTAGTTTGTGCCCCAGCATCATGCCAACATTGCTATACATGGGGTTATGCATATTACCAGCCATACTTGAATACTTCGGGCCTTGCACACCATGCATTGGTTTTTGCATATGATAAGGAGTTGTGTCATACATTGCCATATGTGGTCCCAAGCCCACCATAGCATGGAAACTAGTGCCACCACCAAAGTACCTTGGCTGCCCCATCGTTGCATGCATGCCCTGTTGTCCAAAAAGCATTGGATTGGCACTTCCAAGTTGGCCTTGCATATGGATTAATTGTCCCCACTGGCATCATTTGCTTATGCTCACTATCCACATTTGGAACATCATGCTATTGTATTGGCTCTTTCTTCGGTGCATCTTGATGTCTCGAAGCTCTTGAAGACGATTTCCTCTTCTTGCCTTTGCTGCTTTCTTTTAAGGGGTATCAAAAGCACATGAAGTGAGGATCATTTGCCAATTGTACAAACATTTTAGCTGTTATCCTTAGTTGATCTTTAAATTGGTCATTAAATTCCTCTTCCTCTTGTTAGTCATCAGTTTCAAGAGACCTAGAAGGACCCACATTTTGGTCTAAACCAACATTTGCAGCTTGCTCTCCATGCTGGGCGCCTTATCGAAGATTAGGCATTGCATTTTTCCCAACTCTTTGTGAATTTTCAGAGTAAGGCATCATTTGAGCTTGATCTCATCTTACTATTTGAAGATATTCTTCTTGTAATGCTCAGCTGAATACAATTTCAGCACTAGAGCAAAGCTTCCGACCTTCAATTAGGTGCCTCGGGCCCACCAATGTGAGGGAATTGATGGTATCCTGGCAATGGAACCATGAAACTAGCCTTCCTTCTCGGATAGGATGGTAAAACTTGATTAAGCACTTAATTACAACAATTAAAATCTGAGCATAAACTGAAATGCATACATTATCTTCATAAATTTGGACAATAGACACTCCGTTGGTCCCAAAACCGGTGCCCCTTTTTGTATTTCTTTAACTTTAATTGTGAATGGACAATATAAAGTTGAGATTTCACAATCTCCTTTGCTGATCCAAAAGACCCTTGTTGTGCATAGAATCAACAAGCAATTTGGGCCAATTGCCCCTTGATTTTCACCCAAGAATTGCACTAATGGAACAATCGACTGGCCAAATGTTGTGTCTATTCACAATGGATAGTATGGCATCTGAAATCCCTGTTAATTTCATGAATTTTAGGTGTTGATTTTATTGTATGTTGCCTTCTCCTATTTGCGCGACTCCCAAGGTGGTTGCTAAACCCTAATTTTTGTAGAAATTTAGGGTTTACAGTAGAGATCGCTCTATTGTCTACCGAATTTGGTTGAGATCTGCTCAAAATGGTTGAGAAATATTGAGATTTCCTAAGAATGGGTTGGAGAAGGTGAGAGCCAAGATGAGAGAAAAATCGGATTTTCTTCGCGAGAAAACCCTAAATTTTACATGTTGTCTACTCCAGCTTGCATTTAATGTAGTCACCTATTGCTATGTATCTTCAAAATATTATCACTTGATCAGCAATGTTGTTGTCAGCCCTTGGAAGGTGACTCTCGGTTGTCCCCTGCGTGTTGAGACCCCCAGGTGGTCGTCTTCCATAGTAAATTGTTGTTCTTTGATTAGAAAATGAACCATCAGCTCCCTCTCTCTCTCCCTCAAGGTGTAAACTATGTGAATGCCTGAGACCCAGCCTTCCAAAAACGTTTTCTCAGTTTGCATGGGAATTTTTGCCATGTGGCAGCTTTTTAAACTCATTTTTCAGCATTATCTAGCCATTTAATTAATTTTTAGAATTAATTCTAGCCCCTTTGAACCTGTCCAAAATTAAATGTGCCTAATCATAATTAAATTGGCTAGGCCATTTGCAATCTGGAGTGGTCTCCCTAACCTTTGTTGACCATTAGATTGGCATTAATTAATTAATAATGATAGTCCCTAGTGTTATCATCGACACTTATGGGCCAAATAATTGTCCTAGGGTTAAAATTGACACCAACAATTGACCCCAAAAGTCCAGCTGGCATAACTTATCACAACTTTTGCCTTTTGCGCCCATTGCATCCTCGGGGTCCTTGGCTTGTTACCATGAAATAATTGCCATGTGCATTACATGTGCTAAACAACCTTGCACATTTGACTAATAACTTACTCTGATTATGATCCGCTTCAGTTTGTAAGCGAAAGCATGGATCTTACTACCATGAAGACACCATTGGGATTAGTGTGGATGTGCACTTTACCACAGGGAGCTACAAATTCTTTGCACACATGATGAATACAATGAATAAAGTATTGTAGGATCACACACCACATGTTAATATGCCTTTTTTGGATGATGTGACGATAAAAGGGTGCACAAAAGAGGATAAAGATATAGAATTGAATGAGCATGGATGTATGAGATTTTTTGTTGAACACATTATTGACAATGAAAAGATTTTGACTAGACTATAAGAGGTGAATATAACTTGTTCAGGGCAGAAGTTAATGGTTTGGATAAACAGCGTAGTTGAAAAAGGTTCAATAAGAGAGGGTTTGGTCCTTACATTGTAAAGATACGCATATGATAATGCTACATATTCTCTTTGTGAGCTGGATGGGACAGTTGAAGATACCCATAGTTGGAAAACGGATCGAAATATTCAAGAGAACAGATTCTTCCACTTATGAAGAAGAAGAGGATGATAGTGGAAGTACTCAAGATAGCATAGAAGAAGAGGAAGAGGAAGATAATGAAGAAGAAGCTGAAGATCTTGATCATGATGAAGAGTAAGATAAGTGGTATATGTTGGAGGATGTGCAAGTTTAGAGGGGGTGGATGTTATGCGGTTCTATTTCTAGTAGTTGAAAACTTATTGGAAATTTGATAGTGACTGTACTTTACCCATGTGCCTATGGGATTGCTTTTCTTGTGTCTGTGCTGAGTTTACACTGTCTTTGGTCATCCGTCATGAAGTTGGAGTTGATTTTATACCTTTGTTTGTATGGATAGTAAAAGCCACTTGATTTGGGCAGCTCAATGGTCAATTTAAGTAACCTTGCACAAGATGGAAGAGAGAGATCAAGTGTGAAAACACACTAGGGCTGCCCCCATGAATTGCGCCGTGTTTTTTAGGTGCTAACAGGCTGCCCTCAGTTTGAACCATTCATTAGGGGAAAAAAGCATAGCGTGTTTGCGGGAATCAGGGGAAAGATATAGAAGTCTGAAGAGAACAGGCTGACGCTTTTTGTGTGCATGCAAAGAGTGATCTGGGATCTCTTGGACTGTTCTAAACAGGGCAAACATGCTGTCTACTGCTGTTCATGAGGAAAATACTCTGATCTACCTTGAATTTGGAGGAGATTATTGCTCTTGGCTATCCCCAATAGAGGGATTGTGTGGACTGTTTTGGGTATTCTTGTTCTAATACTGTAGTGGATTAAAACAGAGATTTTTGGACTGAAAGAAGGGTCTTTGGAAGCTTCAAAACAGGGTATTATTGGTCTATGTGGGCTACATAGGTAGTAGATTTTTTTACTGCAAGGTTGGGCCTGTTTTTGGGCCTCAAACATATTGTTTGATGCTCTATCTCTTGTAAACATTGAATCATACAGGCTAAATTAGATCAGGTTTTCACTGAGCCATAGTCTCAATATTATAGTCTTTATGTGGATGCATATGTTGTATAGGGATTGAGCTCAAGCTCTTACATGATATATTCTACAATTGGGTTTATTTGTCTCTAGGTTTTTATTGCATTATACCTTCTGTTTCTTTAGATTTTCTTTTCTCTATGCTGTGACCTCTTCTTGCCAAAGTCTTGACAGCTTTCGGCCATACACAATAAATATCCCAATAGCATATCTAGTGTTTGCAAAATGTCACATCATAATGAATGGAAAATGTGTCTTAGTTGGATAAATATCGCATATCATTGTTAAGGATTATGAAGATTGTTTTTCACAGTCTTTGCGAGGGTAGTCACCACCTGAGAGGCTTGAGAATCATGCCATTGATTTAATCCCTAGTAGTAGTCCCCGGTAGCAGTTCTGTTTTGGTGTGAAAGAAGAATGGGTCATGGTGTATGTGCATTGGCTACCATGCTCTAAAGAAGATCATTATTAAGAATTGATTTTGGATTCCTAGAAATGATAATGTGATGGGTAGATTGCAGGGTCTACTATTTTTAGTTGCATTAACTCAAAAAGTGGATGCCACTAGATACATATAAGACCTAACAATGTATATAAGGCAACCTTCAGGACTTTGTTTGGATTGTATGAGTTCTTGGTAATGCCATTTGGTCTTGCAAATGCATCAGCTATATTTGATCGGATATGAGATTGTCTTCTTAGGTCACATTGTTTTAGTTGATTGTATTCACATGGACCTTGCAAAGGTTGATGCTATACGTGGCCATACTTGAAAAATGTACATGCGGTTCGAAACTTTTGGGATTATGCTCTTACTAGTGTTGATTTATTTGATATATTGTTGAAATTGCATCCCTGTTGCATGCTTTACAGAAAAAGGGTATTGCCTTTCGGTGGATATAGATGGAAATTTTAGGATTTGAAAAGTTGACTTCGGATTGTTTGCTTATTTTGGCATATCGTAGGAAGTCATTTGTGGTACAGTGTGATCATTGATGCTTGTGATAATAGCATTGTTATGCAAGAGGGTCATGTGGTGACATATAAATGTCATGTTTTGCATGGTGCTGAAAGAAATTTGCAGGTTTATGAGAAATAATTACTTGCTATGTTCATGCCCTTTCCATATCTTGGGAAGTCATTTGTGGTACAGTGTGATCATTAATGCTTGTGACAATATCGTTCTTATGCAAGAGGGTCATGTGATGGCATATAAAAGCTGTGTTTTGCATGGTGCCGAAAGAAATTTGCAGGTTTATGAGAGAATTACTCGCTATATTCATGCCCTTTCCACATGGAAACATCGTGCGCACTATTGACATATTTGACATATGGTTGTTTCAATTATTAGCCTTGATAGGATCACTTCGGCAAACCAATTCTTTCTTTCTCTTATCCTCTTCCATCATTTTGGAGCTTAGTGAAGCCATGGTCAGCCATGAGCTCAATATATGCCATTTCAAACTGCTGTCTCTCTAGTGATGCCTCCTTCATGCAACTCTTCTTCTACTTCATCCATGGAATTTCCCTATTGTTGAAGGTTTTATATAGAGGCAATATTTTGCTTTCAACGAGTTGGATTTTGAAGTAGCTGTTGAGATCCATTGGACAGCCACAGGTGTTATTCCTGGGAAGGGGCACTATTGATCTTAGACATTGAAAGACTTCACAGGACAAGCCACTTGCAGCAGAAACACATGCAATGGTTGCCATAACAGAAGGACCTCGTGTGGGACAGTCACTAGTGTGTGTTCATGGTAGGTATGCCCCTAAAGGTGATTCTTCATCATCAAGATGAGAGAAGCTTGACGACGTTGGTTTGAAGAGAGACTCTGATGTCTTAGCTATTTGACTACTAGTATTTATCAATTTAGATTATTGCTGGTATTCCAAAAGGCGGATGGGTGGTTCCATGCAGTCATTTGTTGTCTATTGTCCCGAGCACTTTGTTTCCTTTTTAGTTATGGCAGATAGTCATTCAGTTTTCAGCTGCTGTTTCAGGTTTTTAAGACATTTATAAGAGCAAATGCAAAATTTTAAAGGGATTGAGAGCTGTCAGTGAATTATGACACTTTACAGCTTCTAGAGACCCTTTGCCATGATAGTTGACCAGTTACCAAAAGTTAAAATTGCAGATTTGAGGTGAAGGTGAAAGTTGCAAAACATTCAATTTGTGCTAAATTATGTTTCGCTCAGGTTTTTGTTGATTACGAATTGATTTCTAAGATTTGATCTAGAATGATTTTACAGATGTCTCTTTTTTGAAACATGTATCTTACATTCTGAGTTAGCTGTTGCTTCACCGAAGTGTAAACTTGGGTTTGTTGTGTAATATGCAATGCATTGTAGTTCTCGAGGCAAATCCATGGAGAGAAGACTCGAAGCCTGTGTATGTACTCGCACAAGAAGAGAACAAGCTTTTGACTATGCGTACAAGGAGAGCTCGCAGGTCAGTTTCTGTAAAGCTCTCTATTTACAGCTTGGTTGTCTGTCACTTTTATCTTTTGGATAATCTCAAGAGTTTTCGACCCTTATAATTATGCTGAAATTTGAGTTTTTGAAACTTGTAGTGAGGTTGCCAATGAGCTTAGCCTTCTATTTCCCAAGCGAGGAAGCCGTAGGGGAGCAAGTGCTTATTCTCGAACTTCCTCCCAGCCTACAAAAAGTACTAATGAGACTCGTTTTCAGATGGTAGTGGAAGATGTCCGTGAAGGGGTGCTGGTATTCAAGTCTGACCTAGTGACCCCCCTTGGTTCTGTAATGTGTCTATGAGCTTTTCAAAATTTCTATGTATGATTAGTTGAGTATGATCTAGAAAGCTTCCTACTGAGGTATTTGATTTGATGCTAGGTTTTTGAAGATGAAGAGGAAGCAACAAAGTACTGCACATTATTGGATGGACAAGGAAAGAGTTGCATGGGCGTGGCTGAATTAGAGGCTTCTGATGTAAGCCCGTAACTTAAACTCATCCTGGCTGCTTCCATCATGTTTCTTCCTTTCTTTGTCTTTTTCCTGCAAACTTCAATTTTCTTGGTTGGAAGAAGTCTTACTTTTGTAGCAGGGTGTGATATTTTATTGCAGAGAAGTTGATGCTAGTTTGAGCAGAGGGACTCAGTTGGGTTCTACCGAAGCTGCAAAAGCCTAACCTGAAGCATTCCCAAATTGAATTGCAAGATCCCCACTAGGCAGTTTGGCCATGCTTAATCTTTTGTGTCTGGCTGTAGATCCTCTAGCTTGTGTTAGGGAGTAAACTTTAATTTTAGAACAAAGAATACTGTATCTATGAATGTGTTTGTTCCATCCCCTCAGTGTGCAGCCTTGGTCAGGTGAGAAGCTTTTGTGCCTTGGCTCTGATGAAGCTCTAAAATCCTCATACAACTAGAGTTCAATCTGAGTTAAGCCATGTCACTTTTCACGTTGCTGAATGCTGCCAGTTCCCTGATTCATTTTTCAGCCTCAGGGTGTCCTGCATTTGTATTCTGCATTGAGACAATGTTTTGTATTCAGTTTGTGCATAATATTGTGAAGTAAACTGTAGGAAACATGCTCCTCATGTAGCATATTATTGGAAAGATCTTGAAAAGTAGGTTCTAATGCCTTCTCTGACAGATTTGGAAGTGGTATGCTTGAGTTATGAAATATACTCTTTTGAAACTTTCTATGGGAACTTTCAAAAAAATGATGACCACATCCAAGGAGAAAGATTATGATGGCATGGAGAGGATGCAAGATGGAGTGCATCCATATTGGTAGGGAATGGTGCCTAAATTGGTGGATTGTGAAGGGGAAAGTGCCTCCTGCCCCATAAATGCTGGCCCAACTACCATAAATATTGTCGACCTGATTGCCATACTTATTACTGGCTGACCTACTACGATAATGTGCTGCTTATTAGCAACCATGTTATTTTGTGCCTTGTTTTGTATACATCTCCTGTTTGGTGAGCCTCAGTGTGAATTAGATGGGGACATTAGGAGCTTTGACATTGTCACAATCTGTTAGTCTTTTTTGTGTGTTAGTTTCTTCCACTACAGGCATATTAAGTGGAGATTAGGGTTTCTAGGCCCTGATAATTGTATCCATTACTTCTGTTAGTCTATTCACACTACATACATGTGAAGGTATGCTTGGCTTTGCATTGAGAAAACATAGAATGTACAAACATGACTAAGACACAGTAACTCAGACAGTAATGCAATAAAGCGAACTCTAAATGCAAAACACAAACTCAAAACTCAAAACACAAACCCATAAACACAAAACGGGGAGAGAAGAGAACTTTGATGTCGATGAATCAATGTAGTAAATGAATGTAAGAGCGTACAGAATGCTCAAGGGCAGAGCGATGAATGATGTTGGATGGTGACATCCACTAGAGATGGATCCTGACTGCTGTAACCACTGATTGAAGCTGAAAGAATGCTGAATAATGGAGGGCAGTAGGCTGGTCACCAAAACACAGCAGTGTACCACCGATCAAAAGCTGAAAACTGCGTGTAGGAGTTGTAAACAGCAGCATGACAAATGGAGGGGAGGTGTATTGATGAAGATGGCCTATTGGACGGCAAAACTGTTGAAATCCATGGATCTAGAGCATAGCTATGGTGGATGGAACACAAAGACAATGTTTATGATGACATAGATTAGAGAAACCAACTGTTACTCAAGTGAATTAGCTTTTAAGATGGAAGCTTGGACTCATAAACACAATCTCGAGTATGATACTGACTATGACTGAAAGGACAAAGTACAATAGTATTCCATCATTGAATGATAAGAAGGCACATCACTTTATAGGCTCATGATGGTTCCCTTCTTCTCCTATGCATATGGATTCATGACATCTCTTCTTGGAGCATACATCATTTATCATATCTTTCAATACCCCCCCTCAAATGATGAGTTCCTACGCTTGCTGGCTTTTGTCTCCCCACATGATGACATGGCCCGGGGGGAGACTAGCTCATAGGCAACCTAGTCAAGTTAAAGCTTGAAACTTTATATTTTTGACAAGGGTTCTATTTTACAAAGAAAATCTACTATGGGAAAACATAAGATCCACTATGGGAAAGATAATTTCTTCAAAACAATCTATCAGAGTTGTTTTTGTTAGCGGAAGCATTTTCTTCATTCATGAAGTGATTTTGATGATGGTTATCATTCTGCACATGTGCTGCTATTTTACGATGGAAACATTCATTGGCTATATGGCCAGTCTTACCACAATAATGACATGCCATCCGATCTTTGTTGTTGAAGTTGAATCCTCGGCCTTGGCCCTTTGCTCCATAATTTTCTTTTTTTTTTTGCAAATAAAATGTGGCTGATTATATTACTCAAAAGACTGATTACAACGGAATGCTCATGCTCAACAAACTAGCTGGAGCTATGCAAAGTCACAAATACATTATGTATACAAGCCTCTCAAGGCGGTCTAGGGGCAAGAAGCCATGGAGGGGGGGTGTATCGCCATATTGGGCTGTTTGCCTGCATTACGAAAAACAGGTTCTGGCCGCCCTAAGTGCGTATGAAATGATAACGGAGCTCTTGACGAGCCCTGGCCTCGCCCTGCACCTGATCCCATCGGCCGCAGAGGGAGTGGATGATGGAGGTCCAGAGCTCTGCTAAGGTCATCTGTGCTGAAAGTCTCTCTCCACCGAAAGCCTCCTGACATCGCGCTTTCCAGATATGCTAGTCGGTAAGACTCCCTATGATCTCCCATACCTCCGAGCGGTTTGCTGTGGGCTCTAGTACCTGGCGGATGGGTAGAGCCTCCAAACCGATCACTGCGCACGACCCTGTCTCGATAATGAATATCGTGTTCTGCATCCTGGCCTCATACAGAAGGTGACGGCCTTGGATGACTGCTTGCCAGTAGAAAGCTCTCCATGAGATACATCCAAGGCTGGGTGATACACGGGGAAGGATGTGGCATGATTCTTTCCACAGGAGTTGCGTCTCCTCACACGACCAAAGGCAGTGCTTTGGGGTTTCTAGAGGTTGCTGTGTGCGGCGCTTGCAACCTTTTTTCTTTTGCATTTGGGCAAGCTAACTTCCCACTGCCAAGCCTCCATGTGCCACCAAAGTTTCTGGAGATTGAGATTGGAGGTCACTTCTTTAGGCAGTAGGTCATTGTGATTGGGCAACTAGGACAGTGCTTGTGTTGCCACGACTTTGGGTATTAAGCAGCAGATTGTATGCGTTTCGGGGCCAAGGCGGCTTCGTCGACAAACCCACAGGTGGACGCTGACGGCTTCATACGAGTCCAGAGACGATAGAGAGGGAGATGGCAAGGGGGGTTGCAGACAGCTTCTCAGACCTAGCCTCGTTGGCAGGGAGCAGGAGGGCGAGCGTTGCCCCCTTGGCAGAGCACTCCGTAGGCCCCCTTGCCTGCCCCACCCGACAGGACCGCAGTCCTCCACATCCATCTCTTGCACCACAGGCTACCTCACCTGAGATCCCACACCCCTTCCCCTTCGTTTCCCATGCTTCCCCAAATTGACCCTGCCCACAGTCCCCCTCCCCCGCCCGCCCCCACCCCCCCCCCCCCCCCCCCCCCTCCCTCCCCACACACCCGACACATATCTTAGACCATCCCTCCATCCCCGGACCCCCCTCTTTCCCCCAACCACCTCCCCTGTCAAGCACCCCCCAAGATCCGCACCGGGTTCAGGTGACCCCCCCCAGACCCACCCCCCCTCCTCCCACAAGTGGTGATGAGCCACACACGCTTACATTCTCCTTGCGCCAGCAGTGCTGTCTCTCCCACACAGCCACTAGCTCATCTGTCCTTGTCGCCCATCACATGTTCTTGAGACATGCACAACTGCTGCCACATGAGTTCTTCGGTAGTGGCCCATGGTCCTACTTGAGAGTTGCGGAGCGCGGAGAGTTTCCACTATCTCTTGAGGTGGGGATCTTCGTGGTTCGTAAGTGAAGGAGGGGCAAGATCCATCTACTAGCACCATCGGATGGACCAAACTATGCTTTTTTCCTTCAGTCCTCTTACTAAGAGGATTGGACAACGACATTGATAGAGAAGAAGTTGAAGAGTCAGGTAGCAGACCACACCTCCCAATGGATGGGAGAAAAAGGATTAGCACTATTTGCACAACAGTGGCTTGGTTGCATGATGGACATTAACTGGTGGGCTGGTGCTGAGGTCCCACACTTGAGCATTGTTTTTCGAGCCCCTCCACAGTGGAGAGCTCCGCGGGATGTGATCGAGTGGTCCCTGGCACAGGCGGTTCGTTTCTACCAGTGTACAGAGTCACGACTCTCAGCATGGCTGATAGTATCACCTGGAGCATCGATCAACTCTATGGTTCGGTCGAGGGCCACCATGGGGGATTGGAGTTCACAGTCCAAACCGGTGGCAAAACGTACTTGTATGCCTCATAGTTTTTCCTCTTCATCAGCAGCCTCAACATTGAATAGATGCCTGTTCAGTCAGTCATAGGTTTTCCCATGGGCCTACACCTTGCATCTTGGAATGTGAATAGTCTCCACTACAGTGGGGCATGTGGCTCCAGGAAGTTGATTGTTCGGCAAGAGCTGCAGTCTGCCCTTGTCGGACAGATCGACATCTTACTTTTACAGAGCATAATCACCCAGGCCCAATGGGTAGGAAAGGTACTTTCAGGCAACTCGCACACTTACTGGGGGCATGCCATAGGTGCCCACGGTAAGAGTGGAGGCGTATGCACCTCTATTGGCCCGAGTCTCACCGCCTGTGTATGAGACCATGGGACGATAGTGGAGGGAAGGGTTCTATGGATCAGACTAGATATCGGGGACTCCTGCCTTGGTGTCCTCAATGTCTATGTCCCTATGGAGGTTAGAGCACGCAGCAGGTTCTGGGTAGAGATCGCGGATGGACTCCTAGAGGTGGACTCTTGGATCGTTGGAGGAGACTTCAATAACCTAGAGGCTTTGAATGACCAGCATGGTAGAGGCAGAAACTACCAGGGCATGGTTGGGGAGGAGCAGGAGGCATGGGAGGTCTTTCTACTGGTAGTAGGAGCACGCGATGCCTGGAGAGACAAGTTGTGCTGCCTGCGTTTTTAGTCTCTCTCCTGCTGTCTGCGTTTTTAGTCTTTCTCTCACGTGTTGCCTACGTTTTTAGTCTTTCTCTCTCTTGCAAGTTGTCTTGCCTACGTTTTTAGTCTCTCTCTCCTCACCTGCGGTTTTTTTATTGGTTGCAACCTCTTACTGCTGGTCATATCCTCCTCCCACTGGCAGCTCACTTCCAGCCCTTCCACTACCCTCCCATCCCTTGAGGCGGACATTGCGGTTCGTGCTTCACATTGCCCTCATATTCCTTGAGACGGACATTGCGGTTTGTAGTTCATGGTGACTGATCTCTTCCTTCTTCAGCAAGGCACACTGGTATCCATGGCTTCTTTACCAATAGATGTCCAGACTACTGGGTGTTTCTACTGTGGCATCACCGGACACACCACCGATGCTTGCCGACTTCGATCCTTGCTCCCCACCCCCCGGAGTATATGCGTCTTCCACCAGGCACTCCTCGTGCCACCTCTCCTTTTTGGGCCATAGAGATCGTTCTACATCGGCTATCAGAGTATTATGCTCAAGACAATAAGACGTATCCAATGTGCACTAAGTCCTTTCGAGCACATAGAGGATCGATTGACGCTACGACCTCCTGGAGATCGTTGCAATGCCAGCGGCAGTCTTCTCTCACTTATTTTTAGGTATTGTCGCTCTTGGGCAACTTTGATAGTGGCTCGAACTTGATCCATTGCTGTTTTTAAATCTGAAGCAAACTCATCAGCAGCAAAAATCTTATCTTTAGTGTGAATAATTGGAGGAGGAATCACTTTACCCTGTACTATTTTATTTGGAGCTTTCCCTGTGGATGAGTGCACTGTATTGTTGTAAGCAAACTCCAATAATGGAAGATATTTCTCCCATTGTGACTTATGTTCACTAACATAAGCTTTCAACATATCCAAAAGAGTGAGATTCATCACCTCTGTTTGGCCGTCAGTTTGAGGATGAAAAGCTGAGGAGAACTTTAAAGTGGTTCCCAAATTCTCAAATAAAGCACGCCAAAAGTTGTGAATTTGGAGTCTCTATTTGAAATGATCTCAGAAGGCATACCATGAACTGTGAAGATATGTTGAATGAAAAGTCTTGCAGCTTGTGCGGATTTCAATGTTTTATGACATGGAATAAAATGTGATTGCTTACTGAATCGATCAATTATGATCCAAATCATATCATGACCTTGAGGTGTTCTTGGAATACTTGAGATGAAATCCATTGTGATAGATTCCCATGGATCTTTGGGCACTGGAAGAGGTTGCAACAATCCTGGAGTCTTTTGCCTATCATACTTGGATTTTTGGCATACTAGACAAGCCTCAATGAAGCTATGTGTATCTCTTTGTAATGTTGGCCAATAAAAGTAGCGCTCAATTGCACTTAGAGTGGCTGCCCTCCCTCTATGTCCTGCATAAGGGGGTTCATGACTTTCTTTAAGCACCTTTTGTCGAACAGGAAGAGTGACACAAAGGCGATTGTTCATGAGAAGGTAGCCGTCTTTGATGGAATAATCTGGATGAGAACCTCCTTGCTGTAAATTTGACCAAATTGCTGCAAAATCAGTATCTTCATCATAAGTATTCTTCATCGTTTGAAAATCTTCATGATGAGCCACTGTAATAGTTGCAATACGAGGCACTCTAGAAAATGCATCAACAACTACATTTTGTTTCCCTGGAGTGTACATAATTTGAAAATGAAACATAGACAAGAAATTTTTCCATCTTGCATGTTTCTCCTGCAAATGCTTTTGAGTCTTGAAATACTTCAAGCTCTGATGATCAGTTTTAATAAGGAATTCATTGCCTAAAAGATAATGTTTCCATATCTTCAAAGCATGAACCACTGCTAAGAGCTCCTTTTCATAAATGTCATACCTTTTCTCCACATCATTTAGACGGTGGCTTTCAAAGGCTACGGCATGGCCTTCTTGATTTAGCACTGCACCAATATAATCACCGCAAGCATTTGCTTCCACCACAAATGGTTTTACCAAATCTGGAATGATAAGAACAGGTCCAGAAGTAAGAGCTGTTTTCAGCCTTGTTTCTGCTTTCTCTTTTTCCTTCCATTGGAAAGAGGTCTTCTTCTTTGTAAGGTCATGAAGTGGAGAAGCCATATGTGCAAAATGCTTGATGAAGCGGCGGTAATAAGAGCATAAGCCAAGAAACGATCGCACCTCATGTACATCATGAAGATGAGGCCATTCTTGGATTATCTTGATCTTTTCAGGATCCATCTGAATCCCTTCAGAAGAGATGACATGCCCAAGGTAATTTATTTTATGTATGAAAAATTCACTCTTTTTACCATTTACCAAGAGTTGATTTTGTTGAAGTAATTGTAGAACAATCTCCAAGTGCTGATGATGCTTCTTTTCATTCTTGCTAAAGACAAGAATATCATCAAAGAAAGTACCGACATATTGTCGATGCTCTCTAAAGATGCGCTCCATCATTCGATTAAAGGTGGCTGGTGGATTAGTTAATCCGAAAGGAACCACCAAGAATTCATAAAGACCGTATGAAGTGCGGAAAGCAGTTTTGTGTACATCTTGTGGTATTACCCTAATTTGATGATAACCACTCTTTAGATCAATGCGGCTGAAAACCTTTGAGCCTCCTAGACGATCCAAAATGTCGTCAATTCTGGGAATAGGAAACCGATTCTTCACAGTGATTTTGTCGAGGGCTCGATAATCAATGCACATCCTGAATGTGCCATATTTCTTTTGAACAAGAAGAACCGGTGAACAAAATGGTGAGCTACTTGGCCTAATTAGCCCACGGTTGAGTAGATCTTCGACTTGCTTTCTGATTTCTTTTTGTTGAGGACGGCTCACACGGTATGGTGCTATATTAGGAGGAGAACTGCCTGGAATAATATCAATATGATGGTCTTTTGGTCTTTCTAGGGGAAGCTGATAAGGAAGATATTCCAAAAAACAATCTTTACACTTTTCCAAGAGCTGAAGTCGCTCTTGGTTTTCATCATTCATATTATCTTTTACATCAGTGACATAAAGCAAACAACATTGAACACAATCCTTAATTGCTCTAGAGACTTGCATATGGCTTACCATAGGTATGGTGTCTCCAGAAACTCCAGCTTGGATCTCGTACTTCTTGCCTTTGTTGGTGAGTTCTACCTTCTTTTTCTGAGAGAAGATGGTTGAATCTACTCTATGATTCCAGAGCATGCCAAGAATCACATTGCAACCATCAACTTCATCACTGTAGCCTTGAATTTGAAACTTGAGCTTGCCAATGTAGGGTGTCACAGTCTTCACTGTGTCACCTTCATCGGCATTTAAAGCTTGGCGAACTTCTGCTGGAGTGTCTATCTCTTCATTCTTTAATCCAAGCTCTTTAGCTAATTGTAAGGAATTGACATTTTCATTCGCCCCAAGATCTATCAAGAATAGTGCTTGCTTACCTTGCAACTATCCTCAAGCTTTTAATAATTTGCGCATCTCTGGAGTGTGAGTTGTGTTTGCAACTACATCACTGATAGCATTGATTTTCACGGGCGACTTAGGCTTGTTGTCAGAAACATTGATTTGTCCTTTGTTTGGACATTGCTTCGCTATGTGGCCTGTTTGTCCACATTTAAAGCACTTCCCTTCTTTCATGAAGCGCTGCTTTTCTTCTTCGGAAAGTTGCTTTACTTGTGGGTATAGATTGGAGCGAAATTGAGGAGCATTAGGAGGTGCATAGGGCTTCATCTTCTTTTGATTTGATGGCTGCTTTTGCCACTGTTTTTGTCCTTCATTTGGGGCTGAATACTCCTCATCATCAGCTACTCTCTTCTTATCATTCTTTTGGAATGATTTGTTGCCATTGTGCTTCATTTTCCATGTCTCAGTATGGTCAATGAGTTCCCTGATACTAGAATAATGATAATGATTAAGAGTAGTACGAAGTTTAAAATGCAAAACTCCTTGAAACTTCCTAAGCTTTTCCGAACTGCTGATCTTCTTGAAATGTTGGACCTTCAAAAGTAGCTCCCAAAATCTCTTGGTATAGTCACCAAGTGACTCATTTTTCCTTTGCCAAAGCCGATTCCATTCCATTTTTACATCTCTTTTGAAATGAACAGGAAGAAATTGACTTTGTATCATGCGAACGAAGGACCGCTATGATTTTGGGGCAGCATGATCATATTCCAACCCCGTCCACCAAGTATGGGCTAAGTTGGTCAAATGTAAAGCTGCAAACTTAATCTTTTCTTTTTCTTTATACTTGTCACGACTATGCAAAATTTGAAATTGACGAATAAACTTCAGAAGAAGATCAGGATTTCGGGAACCATCATACATACTGGGCTTGATCTTCTTTTCAAGTTGAGATAATGACTTAGTCTTCTTCTTCTTCTTATGCCTTCGTCCATGCCCGGATCTTGAGGTTGAAGATGATGAAGTGCTTGATGGGGATGAAGATGGAGACGAGGGTGAAGAATGTCAACGCCTTTGACGATGATGAGGTCTTCCACGAGAAGGGTGTGACTCTTCGTCCACTAGAAGAGGGTCCATTAGAGTAGGCGCCAGATGACTTTGAAGAAGAGGATGAGCTTCGATGCGATCTCTTTCTTTGTCTTGAAGTAGAATGGGATTGCCTCTTAGAAGTAGTTGGACTTCTTGATCGGCTCCTTTCATTGGTATGGCTTTGTCTCCTTGAAGCAGATGGGCTTCTTTCCTTGAATTCTTTGGGATTCTCAACTTTTTCTAGTTTGAGAAGTTGCTCACGAATTTGCTGATTCTCCTCTCTAAGACTTTGAATGGCTTGAAGGATAGCACTCGACTGAACCATTGAGACTCAGAGAAAAATATGCTCAAGCACTCAATGCAAGGGCTGAAAACAAACAAACTTATAATTGTAAGCACTACCGGTGTTGGGGTGAGGACCGAGCCAAAGCTCTGATACCACTATAAACGCTCCGAACAACGTAGTATGCTTAACAATTATAATATTCGCTTGTTTTCGAGATTTACTATAAAATATAATGAACACTTAAAGCTGAAAATGAAAATTACTCACAAAATTGCAGCCATGAAAATGTAAAAGTAACGGAGACAAGATTGAGGGTTGAAAATGGGCAACCCCCCCCGAAGGAATGTATTTCTGCTCGACCCAAGTCCCTTAGAGAAGAGCTCGGTTACAATCAACCTGAGAGTGAGGAGAAGTAATTCTCACTCTCACAAGATCATGCAAAGATGTACAAACACACATGCATTATCTATTATGCAATGATAAGAACTGATTTCTTTACAGTATGAGAGAAGAAAGAGGGGAAATCAGCCTTTCTTCATCGTTGATCAGCAGTACATGGATAGGGCTTGCTTCTTGTTGCTAAAATGGAAGAAAGAGCTCGAGAAGGAGGTGCTGTAATGAATTTACAGGCTTGCTGTCCTGTAAAACAGCAGTGATAGAAGAGGGAATATGGAGGAATTTGATAATGGAGAAGTGGGGGATGATGATGGGGATGGATGGGGCCAGTTTCTGGCTATCTGTGGGTGCTGTACATGAGTTTTCAACAAAGAAAAATGATGCTGAATGAAGAAAAACGAGCTCTTATTTATAGGAGAGGGAAGAGCTAGTACAAAAGGGGAAAATGGAGTAGCACAAGACAAGTGTCCAGCCACATGTCATGAGATGTGACAAGTGGTAGGACTCTTGGAAACTTGTGTGACAAGTGTCTTGACACTTGTCTCTTCTCTATGGCCTTCCTTTTTGGGCTGAATACTGTCAAGAATAGAAACAACCAAATTTAGTAAGCACAGTCAGAGTATAGAATTTACTATTTTTAGAATGACATCCCTATTTTTTAGGACTAGCATTTTTAGGCTAATTCGAGGCTCCTAAAATTTAGGGATCCCCCAATATGGGTATCATATGAAAGCTTTTTCCATGTACATCGCAAAAATGGTATCAGAATCTTAATGTGACTTTCCTATGTAAAGAAATGTGCATTTCAAGCTTTCAGCCCATATGCACATTGTACAAGCATTTCATGATCATGCCATCTTGTGGATTGTAACTGTCTATTCTGACAGATCTAGCCCATACTTCAAGGCATCAATCCTTTTTGTGTGCAGGTCTAACCCTGATATGCCTGAGTTTTGGTCACAGGCGCCTAATCGGGCCATATAGGTGGAAGTGTGAACTATCTTTTTTCTAACCCACCGACTGGGTCCACCATAACCTGTGACCACTCGTCAGTGGCCAGCTCCAATGCACTTTTCTTTATATCTAATTAGTGCAAAGAAAACAAATTTAATAAATCATTATATAGACAAATTAATGAAAAAGGATACAAATTTTGTTTCTATAGAGTTGTGAGAGTCTGCTACTTCGAGAGACAATGGTTGCTCGACTCCTTCCTCTTCTTCGGCTACCCAGTCCGCTCCACTGAGAGACAACGATTGTTGCCTACCTCTTGCTCATTTTGAGCCCCACTCTTCCCCACCCTCGACTACTCAGGTTCGAGAGGCTACCTTTGGGAGCTCTTCGGCACCCTAGATACCTTCTTTAGCACGGCCAGCGGCACTTTCTTCGTCATCAGACATTTCGGAGTCCGTGATCCATGAGTTTTTGGATTCCCTATCTACTTTAGAGGGGGGTTCAGAGGGGGATTCTCCCACCTTAGAGAGGGAACCTACTCCACATGAAGCTCTTCACCCATCCTCTACTTTCTTGGGGTGACTGTCTTTGACAAGCCATCTCTTCTATTGACATCCAGGATCTTCAGGACCTAGGTACCACCTAGATCGGGACCTTGGAGGTTCAGTTGCGACTTGGTGATGAGGCCTTCGTATTCCTTCTAGCATGGATGCACGGAGCTCGTGGCTTTCCTCCCGAGGTTGAGTTTCGGGTTCTCCAGCTTACTCTGTCTACTGTTCTTTACTGCAGGTTCTCTTTCTGGTGGAAATCTTGGATCTTAGGGATCCTCTACATCTTCTTTCTCCTCTTTTTCTTACCTTTGTCCCTTGATCCGCATGGAACCACCTCCCGAGATCGAGTATGGGCATATCCTTATGGTTCTTGGCACCACATAAAGTCCGACATTCCTCCTATGCATTGCATGATTTCATCATCTTTGTACTAGGGCACTTGGGCAAGTGAACAATTTTCCCACGAGGGACACTGTCCAAGTGGCACATGGTGCATGAGCATTCTTCAGCATGTAGCATTGCATTTCCACCTCACTCTTCTCTTGTTTCCCTTTTTGGGCGTGAGAGGGGGTGTTGAGAAACCCTTCACCCTTCACCCGCAGTTTGCGTTTTGCGTTTAGGGTTTGCAGCCCCAAAAAGGGGCGCTATCCT
Organism: Lygodium microphyllum; assembly: GCF_053477565.2. Taxonomy (NCBI): domain Eukaryota; kingdom Viridiplantae; phylum Streptophyta; class Polypodiopsida; order Schizaeales; family Lygodiaceae; genus Lygodium; species Lygodium microphyllum. The sequence continues at coordinate 71,127,134 of NC_141141.1, forward strand.
AGATTGACTATGCCTATTTCTAGGCCACTCTCTCATTCATTCCTTACGGCTGATTCATTCAGTCCGTCACCTCTTCTCTCCAACCTCTCCTCTACCCTCACACCCCTTCAGGAGGACATTGCAGTTCGTGGTTCGTAGCTGTCTTCATCATCTTCCTTGTGCTATGACACCTTTGTTCCCTTGTATTACATTCACTCCATGATTCAGGTCTTCATCATTCCATTCATCAGAGTTTCTTCTCTCTTCTCTTCTCTTCTCCATGTTTGCCAAGTTCACTCCATGTTCCTCCCCGCCAACCCTACTGTCTTGCTGGTACGTCATCTTTTGACAAGGCCTTTCAATCTTCCTTGCAGCATGATGGGCATATTACCATTCCTCAGTGGTATTTACGGCTCAAGGAAGATGTAGGTATTACTCACTTTCTTGCGATCCCTTCAAGCCCATGATGATTAGCCAAGATACAAGCCCAACGGAATAGTTCACTTTGCGTGAACTAAGCTTTTATCTCACGGATTCTTCATGACTATGAGGCTATTATAGTTAATGCGGCTCTTGCACACAATGTTTGGTGCCATGTATGCTGGAGTAGCTTGATGCAATTGTCATTGTTGGAACCTTATAATGTGAAGCGGAGCCAAGCGAGCTTGAGTGACAAATAAGGAGTATTGGATGGGATCATTTAGGAATATCTCTTGATGAGCCACTAAATCGTGTCAATGAGAGCTTAATCGGGTACATTTTAGTTGGGATTTAAGGATGGAAGTGTCTTATTTTTAGAATGTTTATTTTACATATAATGTCTTGATTAGAAGACAACAAGATTGTTTTGATTGTATTATTGCAACAAGTTTGGCATGCTCTAGTGGAGCCAACAAGGAAACAAGTGGAGATGACACTTGAGAGTTGGTTTGCGTCCACGAAAGTGAAAGGTGATTGGTGTAAAGTGGGTCTTTACTACTAAGTATCTGATTAATGGCGCCTTGGGCGAGCATAAATCTAGGTTTGTTGCCAAGGGTTTTGCATAGTGTGCAAGTTTTGATTATTCAATGACTTTCGCACCTAGAGCTTGTATGTCTACTATTCGGGCTATTTTGGCTCTCGCCACCCATCATTGATCGCATGTCTTTTAGATGGATGTGAAGTTTCCCTTTCTGAATGGCATCCTAGAGGGGAAGATTTATTTCCTACAGCCTTGTGGTTTTCTTGTGTAGGGGAAGGACCATGTTTACAGATTGTGGAAGACCCTCTATGGACTGAAGCAAACTCCTAGGGCTTAGTATAAAAGGATTGATTGATTTCTTTTATAGAGTGGTTTCCATCATTAGATCATGATTCCAATCTTTATTTTAAGGTTGAGGGTGATAGATGTGTGCTTGTCATCTTTATCGCACTGGAACATAGTTGTTAGGTATGAAAGTTATGATGCAGTATGATACAATGACATACAATACTAAATGGTACCTTATGATTTTATAAGGTACAATACAATATTAGTACAAAAAAAGTTAACTTAACTATTAAAAAAACTAAAAATCATTAAATGATAGAATACATGTGTAAAGTATTATAAAATAAGATGAATACATAAGGGTGGCCCTTGCGGCTGGATTTGATGCGCACAACATGTGATACAACTAGAGTCTAGTATATACATGGATCATAGTGGATACAATCATAGTAGATAACAAAAGAAGAGAGGCCTATGATGAAGCATTACTATTATCATCATCATTAGAACCATTTGAATACTTATCAAGAGAGTCTGAAGATGATTCCTCGGCATTGCTCATACTCATTCTCATTGGTGAGGTTACCATTGTTATCAAATGATAGCTCCCTAGGCATTGATTGTGTAGATTGGGGGGGGGGGGAGGGGACTCGGGAGGGGGGATGTAATCATGAGACACGGGATGGGCTCTACTAGAGCCCTGTCTCACATATGTCTACAAGCCACTCGAACCACCCCTCCTCAATGCCGGAGGGCGTCAAATGACCATACCTGTGTTGCCACCAATTCCCCGTGAGGATGTTGACTGCGAGTGTTACAAGTTTTTGTTGCTATAAGCCATCTATAGAGCTCCACAAAGATTATATTCTCTTTCTAATCCACCTCTTGATGTTCACTTGGAAGAGTGTGGCCCGTCAACATGAATGTATCAACATTCACCTACACAATGCATATAAAATTATAAATACTCAATTGTAAAGTATAAAGTTTTAAACAACGAATTTTAAATTTTATGGTTAATTATTGACTTACTTTGGACTATCCATGCTTATCACAGTCCTCATCATCATGTGTAAGTTATCCACTTAGAGCTTCCTGATGTTCTCCATGAGCAAGTCCAAACAATGACTTGCACATGGAATCCACATAATCATAGGAAACTTGGCCTCAAGCAAATGGCCCATGCATTGACAATTTGATGGATTATTAGTAATAACTTGCACCACATTTGAGGGGCCGACCTACAACCACAACTTACAAATACTAAAGAGAGAAAGAGCGCAAGAGAAAGAAAGAGTATATTAACATCTCTAAAAGGCCAATGTGGCCTATGAGAAGTGCGGAGTGGACATGAGATGAGTATATTGATGATGTCTCATTTCTTACGATCATTCCATTTGTAGGTGAGAATGAAGCAACCATATTTTATCCATGCAACCCAAATAGGATCAAAAGATCTATCAAGCCTCTTCTCTTCATCAGTCTTTTTCGTCCTCATGTCATGATATGTGACATTGGTCCATCTTTCACATGGACCCACATTGGCAATGGCTTTTACCATCTTCTTTCATTACTCTTGCTTTTGGACATTGAATGCAAGACTGAATTCAATCACCCTGCATGCGATTTCAATGTCCGCAAGTCATTTCCTTTCTCTAAGAAAGGCAACTGATTCACGCACATGTTTGAGAGAGAGAGAGAGAGAGAGAGAGAGAGAGAGAGAGAGAGAGGGAGGATTGCCTCTCCGGCACTGCACAAGCCTCCTTTCCTGGGTACAGATGTGGAGTTAGCACCTGAAGGAGGTGAGAGTGCGTAATGGCGTGCAAGGTCAAGGCGTTAGCTGAAGAGCAGAGATGAGCTCAGAGTTAGAGGAAGAGTGAACACAGAAAAATAGATGTACCGATGTGATGGTACACAAAGAATAAAAAGAATGTATTTATATGCTAGGGTACATTAAGGGTGTGTTCACACCTGTAAGTCTATTTACATGGAGACGAAGGGACTTTAAACCCAACAACCTCCCACTTAAAGGCCCGAAGTGGTACCTTTAAGCTAACCAACTCCCAGTAAATGAATGCAATGCTCATGCTAAGCCTTTGCAAGAGACTTAGTGAGAACATCTGCAGGGTTATCTTGGGTTTTGACCTTAGTCAGTGTGAAAAGACCATCATCCAAGACCTGTCGAATAAAGTGATACCGAACTTCTCTGTGTTTGGTATGTGCATGGAACATGACATTCTTAGCCAGACATACTGCACTCTGGCTATCACAACCAAGCACTAGAGTACGTGAAGAAAGACCAAAATCCTTGACCAGATGGCCAAGCCAAATAGCTTCCTTAGAAGCTTCTGTGGCTGAAATATATTCAGTCTCTGTAGTACTCAGTGCCACAATTTTCTGCAATCTTGAACACCAGGAGATAGCCCCACCAGCCAAAGTAAAAACATACCCATTGGTAGATTTCCTAGTGTCAAGATCTCCTGCCATGTTTGAATCACAAAATCCTTGCAAATCTAGTGTACCCTTTCCATAGCATATACACTTTTCTTGTGTACCTTTCAAGTATTTGAAGATACATTTCACTGCTTCTCAATGTGACTTGCTAGGGTTAGACATAAATCTGCTAACAACTCCCATTGCATGAGCAATGTTAGGGCGAGTTGCAACCATGTCATACATCAAAGATCCACAAGCTGATGCATAAGGTATATCCTTAATCACACTAACAGCTGCATCATCCTTAGGGCAATCAGCTTTGCTAAGCTTTGTATGTGGCGGTAAAGGCACACCAAGAGGCTTAGCATCAGCCATATTAAACCTGTCAAGTACTTTGCTGATGTACTTGTCCTGTGAGAGAAACAACAAATGTTGTCCTCTGTCTCTTTTAATGCGCATGCCCAAAATGTGTTCAGCTGTCCCCAAATCTTTCATAGAGAAGGCTGAACTCAGCTGCCTTTTAAGAGCATTCAAAGTACTCTTATGCTGTCCTGCAATTAGCATGTCATCCACATATAAAACCAGCACAATAAGGTTGCCATCATCAGTCTTTTTAGTGTATAAGCAATGATCTACATGACTGCGTTTAAATCCATGGCTGAGCATGAAGGTATCAAATTTTTTGTACCATTGTCTAGGGGCTTGTTTCAGCCCATATAAGCTGCGTTTCGGCTTACAAACCAAATGCTCTTTTCTTGGAATAGCAAATCCTTCTGGCTGTTTCATGTACAGCTCTTCATCCAAGTCACCATGAAGAAAAGCAGTCTTCACATCCATCTGATCCAACTCTAAATCCAAGGATGCAGTGAGAGCAAACAAAACACGGATCGTAGTCATCTTCACCACTGGTGAAAAGACCTCCTGAAAGTCTATGCCTTCCTTTTGTGTATAGCCCTTAGCAACCAGCCGTGCCTTATACTTGGGCTTCCCATCAATACATTTCACTTTGTAAACCCATTTATTAGGAATAGCTTTCCTATCCTTGGGTAAAGGTACAAGTTCCCATGTGTTATTCGCATATAGAGACTTCATCTCTTCTTGCATAGCAAGCTCCCACTTTCTCTTGTTTTCACATGACTGTGCCTCTTTAAATGTCAAAGGCTCACCCTCATCAATCAACAAAATGCAATCCAAAGATGGCTGAAAGCTCTATGGCTGCCTTCTGATACATGTAGACCGTCTTACCCAATGATCTATATTATCAGGCAGTGGGCCTACGTCCTGAGGAATGTGCACACCATCACCAGGTGGCTGATTTTCAGCATTTTCTTGCTGCTGTAATCTGTTTTCAGCATGTTCTTCTTGTTGTCCTATTTCATCCTGTGCATCTATTTGCTGTCCATGATCTTCTGGTTGTAGCACAATAGGTTGCTGCTCATATTCAGCATCAAAAGGGACAGAATTTTCAGCTAATGGCCGCTGAATGGCTGGCTGTTCATGCTGAAATTTGACATTCTTTTTATCAAGATCACCATGTGTAGCATTTTTCAGCAACTTTGCCTCATTAAATACTACATCTCGGCTGCGTATTATCTTCCTGCCCTAAGAAAGCCAAACTCTATAACCCATCTCTCCCTTATCTCCATATCCCATGAAGATGCCCTTGATGGATTTCATGTCTAGTTTGGCCCTCTGTTCTACAGATACATGCACAAAGGCATCACAGCCAAAGACACGCAAATGGTCATATGAAGCAGGTTTGCCAGACCAAACCTCTTCAGGAATGCCATTTTCCAATGCATGAGTGGGAGAGCGATTGTATACATGAACTGCAGTTTTAAGAGCCTCTCCCCAAAATTGCTGTAGGAGATTAGCTGTGGATAGCATGCATCTGACTCTCTCACAAAGTGTGTGGTTAAATCTTTCAGCCACGCCATTTGATGCAGGATTATAAGGGATTGTTAACTCCCTCTTAATGCCATGCATCTTACAAAACTTGTTAAATTCTTTTGAGACATACTCATCTCCATTATCTGTTCTTATGGCTTTCAACTTAAGCCCTTTTTGTGTGGTAACAAAAGCATGAAAATTTTAAAAAGAATCCAACACTTCCTTTTTGCTCTTAAGTACATATACCCATAACTTTCTACTAAAATCATCAATGAAAGTAACAAAGTACCGTGCACCCCCATACGAATTAACATGTATAGTGCACACATCAGAGTGTACTAAGTCAAGAACATTAGACTGCTTAACGACACCAGAGTAATAAGGATACTTCACATGTTTTTCATATAAGTAATCATTACAAAATTCGAGACCAGAGCCTTTTACATCAAATCTTCCTAAAGAGGAGAGAACTTGAAGGCCTTTCTGGCTCATATGACCAAGTCTTTTGTGCCAAAGCTCCATCTGTGAATGGACTTCAGCCATAGCCAAGAACTTGCCAGGTAATGCTTTACAATGCAAGCAATATAAAGTCCCCCTTTGCTGCCTTTAACAATCAACATAGAACCCTTATGGACCTTCCAAGATCCACCACCAAATATAGTAAAGTACCCTTTAGCATCAAGTTGCCCAATTGATAGTAGACTCTTCTTTATGCCAGGTACAAATTTGACATCCTGCAAAATCAGCTCTGGGCCATTTTCAAGAGCCAAGTGAATGGTGCCAACACCCTCTATCTCACATGCATAGTTATTACCCAAGTAAAGCTTGCCTAGGCAACCTGCAGTGTATTCAGAAAATGACTCCAAAGAGGGGATAACATGAAAAGAAGCACCGTTGTTCACTATCCATGATTGTGATAGCCCATTATGAGCTGAAAGTAAGGCATCAATTACCTTCTTTTTGGTGATGTGCATATCACATGTTGCTACCATAATATCTGCATCATTAGATGAGGCTACAACAAGTATCTCTTCGGTGTCAGGAAGCTCTTCAATGACCACACTGGATGCAACATTTGCCTTTGCAACTTCTTTTGAGGAAGAGCTGTCATATATTTCTTTTTCTTATCTTGCTGTTTCTTTCTTTCTTGCTCTTTCTTGAAGTACCGGAAATCGGGCTTTTTATGCCCTTTACGCCCACACTGATAGCATGTGACATCCTGCTGTTTGCCCTTGCCTCTGCTTTTGCTTTTATCTTTACTGGCTGCATTACCCCTCTTTTCAGACCTGCCCCTTACATGGTAAGCTGAGCCACTACTTTCACCACTAGACTTTCTTTTGATTTCTTCGTTGAGGATTGAACCTCTAATACCATCAAAAGTCAAAGCAGGATTGTTGCTAAGTGACACAACCAAAGATTCCCAATTGTCAGGCAAAGTCATCAATAAGAAATAGCTTTCAATTTATCATCAAAAGCCGTGAAACTAGAGTCCTGCAATTGACTCAAAATCCCAATGAAAGGTACTCAAATGCTCACATGCTGGCTTAGACTCATCCAACTCCATGTTCACAAGTTTGCGCATAAGATGCATTTGATTCACAGGAGTTGTATTTTCATAAGTGTCCTTAAGCTTTGTCCATATAGCATAACCTGTATCAAGACGCTTGATGTCTGTAAGTACATCATCAGACACTGCCATCTTAATGTATGCAATGGCTTTCTTATTAAGTCTAGCCCAATCCACATCTGTCATAGCTGCAGGCTTAGTCTCCAAGAGAGCATCTTCATAGGCCTTGAGAAACAAAATGCCTTGTATCCTATCATTCCACAAGTCAAAGCCAGTGCCATCAAACCTCTTGATTTCAAAGAGGGATTTTGGGTCACTGCTGCTAGAAGCATTTGCAGCCATTTTTCAGCAATACACCAGAAATTCAATGCTGCAATTTATGACAGCAAAAATGAGCTGAATATTCAGCTGATTTCAGCCCAATTTTTCAGCAAATAATAGCAAGATTCAGTCCAAGTACATGTACAATAGTAGAATGAATGACTTTCAGCAGTATGACGGCAATTTCAGCATACAATAAATGCATACATCATTGCTAGATAATCCCACTTCAGCAATATCACCAAAAATACATTTGCACCAATCCCAGATCTCCAAATGATCACTAAGACTATTGCAACATGAATAATCAACAATACATGAACTCAATGGGAGCTGCCCAACATGTGTATTGCATACATATGTGCTCGTATCAACCTGTGATACCCAAAAACACCAAGAATTCTTTGCAATTTGTCCAAAATCGCACAAGCGGGAGATAAAAATGCTCAAATCACTTTGCTTATGGCAACAAGATTGCTTTAGAAAAATTTCCAAAGTGCATTTCACGCGTTAACTTTGCCAAAATCCACAGATTTCAGTAAAAACCCCAAAATTTCACTGACCAATTTTCCACGATTGCATTAATACATGTTCCCAAAAGCATAAAATGAGCAAATTTAGCAAAATTTCACAAAATTGTGCAAAAGCCCCAAATTTCTTGGGTCCAATTGTGCACCAATGTCAGCCAATTTGACTCAATTGACCAAAATTTCGCCAATATAGCAAAAGCCCCAAATTTTATGGGTCCAACGTTGAGAAATTTCACTCGGATAAGTAAAATTTCAGTAAATTTGGCGAAATCCCCAATTCAAACGTGCACAATGTTTGCAATTTCTGACGACGCAGATGCCTCGATCTTGCATGAGCAGCAATCAATCTGGAAAAGCCCCAAATTTTTGGGCATAAACCTGCACAAATCTGAGATCTGTGCCTCCACCGCATGAACCCTTGTTAAGAGGAAGGGGATAACTTTGAAATTAAAGAAAATTTTTATTTATTTTTATTAAAAAGGAACTGATGAAGTCACGAAAAGGGGGGTTCGTTGACCCTGCCTTGACAACTGTCATTGCCTGGTCCCGATCGTCGTGCTACGGAGTTGCTTGCCAATGCTTGGTCGTTTCTTGGTCCCAGTTGTCATGCTGGACCCGAACTCCAGTCGTCTGCCCCGTGCTACTTGTTACAGTGAGCCGCCTGTCGACTGGTCCACTGCCGTCCTTATCGTCACGTTGGACATGCCACCTGGTCACCCGACTGTCGCCTGGACTGTTTATCGCTTGGACTGTTCGTCAGCACGTAACAAGTTGCCTGCACACGCCGCAGTGTCACCTGCGACTTGATTGTCGCCTGTGAGCTGCCAACTACTCATCTCCTTTTGGTGGTCTCGAGAAGCACACGAAGCCTTAAGCTCTAATATCAGTTTGAAGGGGGTAAGAGTGCGCAATGGCATGAAGGGTCAAGGCGTTAGCTGAAGAGCAGAGATGAGCTCAGAGATAGAGGAAGAGTGAACGCAGAAAAATAGGTGTGCCGACGTGATGGTACACAAAGAATAAAAATAATATATTTATATGATTAAGGGTATGTTCACACCCATAAGTCTATTTACACGGAGACGAAGGGACTTAACACCTAACAACACCACCAATGGTGGAGGCCTCACCTACATCGGTTGAAGATATGTCTATATTCGATGCTTCCTCATTAGTAGGTATAGGTATTGGTGTTGAATCTTGATGCACCACTTCCTCCTCTAGCGATCCCCCTCTCATCTTAGCGACAATCTTGTCCGCAATGTTTCGAGGGATTTTCTTGCATGGAGCAACTTGCCCCCGTGTCTTGGAAACGTGTTGGAGGAGTGGGGTTGCACCACTTGTGTAGCACTTCGTACAATACTTGCATGCTCAATGGTGGGAGTTGGACTTCTTTGTGGTTCTTTTCACATGGATGGCGTGAAAATAGAAGGCCTTGCACTTCTCACGAGTCATGCTGCTGATGGAGGGTTGAGGCTTCAAGCTTTGGAAATTGGATGTTCAAGGCCTGGGTGTGGGAGAGGAGAGTGAGAGAGAGGCTTGAGAGAGAGGGATAGTGAGAGGCTCGAGCCTTGACAAGAAGAGGGGGAGAGAGAGAGAGGCTTGAAAGTTAGAGAGAGAGGAGGCGGTATAGGCTGATAGATAGATAGCTTGCTTGAAGAGAGAGAGACTTGAGAATGCTTGTTGATTTGCTGTAGAAGGATGGAGGGGAGGAGCATCTTTTATAGGCTGGAAAAGGGAGTGGAAGAAGAGAGGGATCCAAGGTGGAATAAGAGAGAAGTGTGTGGAAGAAGAGCATCCAGTGAATCTATGTAGAAGTCTTCCACAATGGTCAAAAGTGGCTCTCCAGTGAGCTTGTGTAGAAGTCTTCATAAAAGAAGATAGCAATGCCTTCACAAGCTTTTGGCCATTTCCTTTGTGGCGGCATTGCTGTCTTCTTTTACAAAGACTTTTACACAGGCTCACTGGAGAACCACTCTGCATGTTTTGCACTATTTATTTGGGACTCAATCCTATGGGATCATATATGGAGAGGGAGCTACTCTTTTTGGATGGAGTGACTCAGATTGGGAGGTGATGTGGATTTGAGATGATCCACTACATGTTATGCTTTTTCCCTTGGATCAGAAGCTATCTGGTGGAGGAGTAAGAAGAAGCGTGGCGCCTTCTTCTACTGAGGTAGAGCACCATGTTCTTTGTTCCACATCTATGGAGGCAGTTTGGCTTAGCGGATGTTGGTGGAGATTGGCTTTTCACATATAGGACCCATGCATCTGTGTGTGGATAAGTAGAGTGCCTTAGCTTTGGCAAAGAACCCCATGTTTCAGGCTCGCATGAAGTACTTAGAGATTCAATGTCATTATGTACAGGATTGGATCATGGATTTTGAGTTAGTGGTGGCCTATGGTCCCATGGCGGACAATGCAATAGATCTCTTCATGAAACCTTTACCCAAGGCTTTTATGCTTCATTACATGAGATTGTTGGGTCTTAGACACTCCTAGGATCGAAGAGGAGGTGTTAGCTTGCCTTATTTAGTCTGTTAGTTTGCCATCTCTTGGTATTGAGCTTTGCTAGAGTTTGACAGAGACATAGGAGCTCTGATTGTAGTTGGCTAGCATAGGATTCTTTGCTAGTGTAATTTCCATGCCTAGCAATCCTATTTGAGAGGCTATAGTTGCCGAAATTCCTGAGGACCTTGACTACCTTGAGTTCAAGAGATCCATCCAAACTAGGGGAGATAGTCAAAATGCAAAGGCCAAATTCAGGCACTATCACATCAAGGGCGAGCAATTGTACTACCAGCATTTCTAGTGTCTGTTAGGCATTTCATAGCTTGTGCTTCCCAGCCCTAGACTGCTGTGATTTTCTCAAAGCTGCCATGTCAGAATTTGGACTGCATTTAATGCAGTCAGATTACATTAATTGCAGTCAGACCAGTCATTGGCCAATTTTTTCTCTCTCTGCTATTTATAGCAAGCACTAGGGCATAGGCAGATTCGCTTCTGTTGCCTGCAGGTGCACACACTAACATCGACATCTCTCTCCATCTCCAGTGCTGCCAGAGTCTTCAGCCTGATCTGGTGCCCTCACTGATGCTGTGAGCTGCGTGAAGGGACGGATTAATCAAAGGGGCGCAGGGTGAAACCAACCACCCCTTGCCAAACAGCCGACAAAAATAACCAGACTTTCTTAGCGATGGGGCAAGAAATAAATCGGTGGCGGGCGGATTCCACAGTAGTGGTGCAAAAGAAACAGTTGCCATTGGAGATTCGTCGCTTGGAAAGAGCTGAAGCAAGCGGAAGACCACCAATCATCACTCTCCAAAGAAAGACTTTATATTTGAAGGGTGTCTTGTTCAACCAGCCCTCCATCACAGTCGCCCTCCACCATGACCGGGATTTACGCAATCCCCATAAAGCATTCGCTTTAGTAACTAGCCATCCTGCCAAGGATGATTCGAAGCAAGGGCAGGAAAGGGCTGTCGGCTCTGGAGCACCCTCAAAAGCTGTTCCCATAAAGGCCTGTATCCACGAGAATAGTCCATTCATTCTCTCTCTCTCTCTCTCTCTCTCTCTCTCTCTCTCTCTCCTGTATTCAGCATTGATTTCTGATTCAGTGCAGATTATCACTTCACTCTCTCTTCTCTTATTGCTGTTTCTCTCTTTCCTTTTCACTCCATGTTCATGATTCTCTTCTGTTGTACACTCTCATAGATCGTTGTATCCACTTCTCTCAGCCTGTTCACATTTGCACATAGTCTAGTTCATGGAGTGCATTGTGATTTTAGCCATGTGGCAGTGTGGGCGGCATCTTTCAAAGCTCAGGATGCTTAGTTTTCCACAGTCAATTGGCCCTTGCCATTTCTTGACGTAAGGCAACCTACTGGTGAGATCGGCGTTTCAACTCACAAAATTCTTGCATTTTTCTGCTTCACCCCTGGATGATAGGGGCATCATCCATGACTGTTGCTGTCTATGTTGACCAAGCATGCTTCTCCAATACCAGGTGAACAGCATGTTGCTGTGTTTCAGTCCAGTAAGCTGACAGCATTTGCATTTTGCTCTAAAACAGGCAGAGAGGGCAGTTATCTGCTGTCCATGCCTGTGGTTTGTGTTCCTGTCCAGCATGGCTGATTATTGATCTTCTGTACTGGCCAAAATGCCTTTGTGTCGTGTGAGCTGCTGCCTATGGGACAAAACGAGATATAACAGTTTCATTGTTCAGATGCTCATAGGCATAAATTGCCAACTCTGAAAATAGGTCTTTTTAAATGGAGTAAGATCGCAATGCTCTGCTATTTACGGCATTTGAAGTTATAATCTCTCTAGTTTTTAGGGTTTTTCTCACCTTTAACTTCAGGCACCAGGGATCCACATCTTAACTCTATCCACTCTTTAAGAAACTCAAAACTTGGATAGTGTTAATTATGTCCTGTGGGAGCTGAAGGCTCGAGTCCCAGCTTGGACATTTCTGGGAGTTTGCCAGCCAGCCTATCCCATGCCATCTTTATGGACCTTCTCTAAGGTGTCACTTTTGGCCCGATCAATGATTTTGCATTCAAGCTCTACTGGCATGTAGTTTTATGCATTTATGGGCACAGTTTGCTAGCCTTATGATTGCACCTTCCCACACTTTTGCTACTTGTTGACTACGGAATCTATCCATGGCAGGTTCCCAGGCACAAAGGTTCACATCAACAAGATGGAGGAGCTTTGGAGTGAGGTGCAACGATGGGAGTGGTTTTGGCCATGCCATTAATTTTTCATTCCTGCACAAAGCATATGGAGGTTCAGTTTCACTATCTTTGGGAGAAATTTTAATTGGGAGTTGGAACATATGATGGTTATATGAAAGATCATGCAGTAGATCGTAAATTGGGTTTGGAACATATGATTTGTTATGCGAAACACTCTGCGGTAGACTTCTCCCCGAGGCTCTGCCTTTCCCTTGGAGTGTCTTCATCGTTTGCACCCTTATTCCTTCAGGCATGCCAAGATTTGAAAATGAGTGTTAGAAGAATAGTCATCTCCTGCAGCCTGCTTTTGAGCCCCAACACCAAGTTAGTGGGGAACATTAGCAGCTGTGTCCACAGGCCTTTACTTGGGCATGGTTTAATTATGATTGTACGCTGAGGTTGAAGTACCACCATCTGCTGAGCAGGGGCACGTCTGAGTGCGAAAGAACCAAGGAAACTGTAAAGGCTGAATGAAACCGACTGCTTTTTTGACTAATAAATCAATGCAAGTTCTCAGATCGTGCAAGTTTTGCATCAGATAAGTTTGTTTCAGAACTAGATCTGTATGCTTCAGATGGTTGGTATAACAAAAACCACTCCCAATCATTGGAATTTACTGAATTGGCTGGTTCATGTGAGCTCAAATTGAGCAGATATCTTATTTGCTGGGCAGGGGTGCTGTATGCCAGTTCTTATCTTTTCCTGTTTGCATTTCTTGTTGGAACTGATGGGATTATTTATGAATTCTGGTGCAGGTGTTCAATCTTTGTAAGAACATCAGAGCTTTTGCTGTTTTATTTCGAAGAGGGAGGACTCCTCCATTGCCAGAGAATCTGCAACTGAACCTGAAAGCTCGAAAACATTCTTTGGAGGACTGATCTTTGTGGGCAAAAGTTAGTACTCAAAATGACTTGATTCATTGAGCTAGAGCATCTGCAGAATGTGGATGATGTGTACAGATTTGATACGGCCAATCAAAGTTGTGCGTCACATAGTATATGCGAGTTGAAATAGGAAGTTTCATCATACTCTTCATGTATACAACCTTGATTCTTTGTTTAGTTACAGGTTTGATGGATTGATAATGTATTGTGGTCTTATCACTCACACTAAAATCTTGACACCACTATTTATTGTATCTCATCTGTCTGGATGTTTCCAGTTTTTGGAAGTTGACATGACATAGTTTGGCTATCTGCATTCAAAGTCAATTGTCCTGTGCAGCATGTTGTGAGAGTTTTAGTTTGTAGGCTTCGACTTGTGTAGAGAATGTCAATACAAAACAAGGCATCATGAAAGGCTTATAACCTAATGCTATCCCCTGGTGCAGCTCTTGCTGAAAAAGAACCAACATCATTACATGTAATAAACATGCAATATGACTAGAGCTCTTGCTAAAAAAGGACCAACATCATTACATGATGTAAGAACACACAAAATGCAATATGACTAGAGCTGATTTCATATACACGAATAAAAACCATTAAGCCAATTGGCAACCTGCAATGTGATGTGAGACCACAAAATGACAAACACTGAAATTTGATGGATTGAAAAAGCGAGACTTGATTTACTGAACTGGTAATGTACTCCAAGCCTCTTTGATGGCACAATAATAGGATGTGTACATCTGATTTAGGGGCTAAAGGTAGATGGGTGGAGCTACCTACATGCAGCATGGCCTCAAATGATTACTTCTGTGTATTAATAATGAAAAGGTCATATTAGCTTTTATGACACTTGAATGTCAAGTAGAGTCAACTAGTGTTGCAACATGAAGTTTTTTCTTGAAGGAACGTGAACAAACAATATATTATGTAGAACATGTGCAAGCCCCTAGATGCTAACGGACTCCAGGAGTTTGTGTGAACTTGTAAGGCAAGCAATTGTTACGACCAATTCTAGTCAATAGCTTCAAAACCTAATCACTGTCATCAATGTCACACCAGAGTTGGCCTTTTGATTTAGTTGTAAAGAAAAGAATCAAAACATACTCAGATTCTAGTTTGTAAGTGTAATAATCCCAAATTCTGAATGCAAGTAGCTGAGCTTACCCATGCAGCAAGGTTTAGAGAAGCATCACACCCTTCAGAGTAGGTTCAGCTATGTTTGTGTTGCGTTCATCTGAAACTTGCACAAAACCTCATCATTTTCACGGCGATGCTGAGAGAAGTTAACAATATTTATGTATCTTTTTATCTTGAGAAAAGACCAGATTCCTTCATAGCGAAGATGAAGTTTTGGGCAACGACCTTAAGATGTAACACTAAAAACCTGCAAACTGTGTTACTGTTATTTCATGATTGCCTTCCAATAGCTGCATCTGCAAAGACACTCACGAGGTTCCCCTTCACCTCAGGAGGTTTTTTAGTCATGGTTAGCTTAGTTTGTTATATTTGGCCTGTTTCGATAGTAGAGCTGATATATTCTTATGAGAGCCGTGGATATAAAACCAAGTCGTGATGATGAATGAGAGAAACATAGTTTAGCTTCAGAATCAGATCTTAGTGGAGTAGTAGGCATCCATCCATAGAATGAGGCCGTTGGAGCCATTATCCTCCCACTTTCCACAGGCTAACTCACCATGACATTTTAGTTCTCTAAACCATCTACTAGCATGTTGTATAGCATATAAAAATATCTTCCTTCCAATACAATTCTTAAACATTTCACACAACTCCTGAGCATACAAAGGCATAAACCAAAAAAGAACATTTCTATCAAGAGTTTAAGCCCCAAACTGAAATCGCCAGCTTATCCAAGCTTCTTATTTTCCTTGTTGTCTAGAATCCGCCTTCTATCCATACAAACTGAGGTCAGGACATGTGTGACCTACACTCTCTCTTAGGCGCAGGAGAGATTTACAAGACCATAATGCTCTCTAAACTTCTCGAATCCATCAAGAATGATAGCCATTGAGACATACATATTGAGCTTCTGCACTACTTGATTCTTGCCCCAGAATATCAAGCAAAAAAATATACTTATTCACTGTGTTCGAGTGATCAGCCATGACCATGTTAGTGTAGGGGATGCTAAATAATAAACCCATTTATAAAAACTCAATTGTAATCGGGCTAATTAATTTAACCCATTTATACAGACCTCAATTATTGTTTTAATAACTCGATTACCCAGTTCTTGGCCCAAACTCATAATAACTGCTTGTATTAGTAAGAATTTTAACATTGATTTATGCATTGAGGTCACAACAGGAAAATTCATACACTATTTTACTAAAATAGGCTCGACTGGAAAACACGCATGCTAATTTACCGAAGAAGGATTAGGAGTGCGACGACATCTGTTGGGAGCGACACAGATGGATGTCTGTTAGTGTGAGAAAGCTGACCCAACGGCCAGAGACCAGAGGTTCATTATGTCGAGCTGGTTTGTTTAAATAGATACAAGAGGGTATAAATATTGGCCTTTTTGTTTGGGCTATATTTTTGGCCTGCCCATAAAGATCACTTTGATCGACAATTTTTAAAAAGAAAATTTCTCATTTTTTTGAAACACAGATTTTGATGGTTGCACCAACCCTTCTCTCTCAAGTCTTTTTCTCTCTCACAATCACAAAGAAGCTGCATTGCAACATCTTGATTCTCCTTGTTCTTTTGTATCACATGTTTCTTATTTTTAATTTTGTCTACCACACTGACATATAATCTCCTCTCTCTCTCTCTAGGCCAAAGACCAAGAAGTTGCCAATGGTTCTGAGGCTAAGGGTTGGTGGTGATCATCATCTCATCTTGTGTTTGCTATGTGGTGATGTTGCTGGTGGTTGAATGCCCTGGGACTGGGCTAGGGCATACAACATGGCCTTATTGCTGCCATTATTGCATCCTCCATTCATTTGCTTCTCTTTGAGGGTATATGCTTTTTTCGAATCCATAATCAAGTTGCTATGTGACATGGATAGTTGCAGGTGCCCAAAGTACAATGTCGTGATGAAGAGGGGCTAGAATTGATGGATGGTCTCCGTCAAAAAGATGTGGGAGGAGCCTACCATGCAGCCACACCTCTAGTCCAAAGGTGCTTCTCCATCCAAAGGTGCTTTGCATTGAATGTTCCACAATGAGTATTCTAGTATATGATTGTTAGCTACAAATGCAAAAGACCCCATAATTTTTGAGAAAAAGATTGTTGCATAAATCAATTGGATATTTTATTGAGAGTTGGGCTTCTTCCCATGCAAATTGTATTGGATCAAGCAACATCATAAGACTAGGATATATATTAGTTAATTTTTTCATTAAAATTGAGGTCTACGTGTATGCAAAAGGAAGACTGGTCATGTGGCGACAGAGGGATGAATGCGCAAGGGTAATGAGAGAACCTTAACTCTAAAAATCATGTATAAAAGGGATGAAAAAGAACAGAACAAGCTATTCATGTGTGTGCTAACTTTGCTTGCTGTCTCTCTTGCTACTCTGCTATCTATGTGCATGAGAGGGAAGGAGAGGGAGTGAGGGACTTGTAGATCATGAAGCTCTATCCATTCTCTTCTTTCTTTTACTTCACCATCCCTTCATGGTAAGTTGAGTACTTGAGCTTAGAATGCATGGTGTTGGGTTTTTAAGGGAGCGAGGGATGTGCAACGCAAAGTTCTTTATCTCTTTGTGTCTTCTTGCTCCTTGCATTGACTCCTCTCAAGCTCATGGATGACAATGGAAGCAAGGAGGTGAGCAAGCGAGTATACAAGGATTGTGGAGTGTAGCTTATCGATGCAAATGACTATGCCATGGTGGGCATTTGAATGTGAATGCAAAATAAAGATAGAAAATGTATTAAAAACATATTGGATTTGTATAACGCGTTGGGAGTGTCCATCATCTTGAGGAAGTACACACATGAAGAAGAGCCATTTCAAAGGACTTAAAAAGAATGCAAGAATGAGCTATGCCTTTAGGGGCAAACACAAAAAGTTTAGTTATAAAATCGAGTAAGAAACATGATACAATCCACATATAAAACAAGGAATTGTGTCTTTTTTCACCCCCACATTGTCTTTAATAGATCTAAGTTGTCTTGTTTAATTAGCATTGGTTAGTGATTCGATTATGAAAAAACAAACAAACAAAAGAAAAATAAAGCAAAATGATTGCTCTACTTTACTTGGGGAATCCCTAATCATTGGTTGCATGTCACATCAACCTACATTGTGATGTGCATTATACCAATGCACTAGGGCACTAGTACATGACCCTAGTGTAGTATTTCTATGATCCCCACACACACAACCTAGCACATGCTCTTGTGAATGTAACCCTAGCATGCTAACCCTCGCACACCACCCCTCCAGCACATATAGGCTCACCACTCTTCTACATCCACTACACCTAGGATACTGCACATACATAAGTGCATGCATACACATGGGCATGTGCACTAGTCTGTACCTACACACTAACTTAAAGAGCAAGCAATTTGGGTGTCAAAATCTTGCTCACCAGTAGCTTAGAACAATCTGACTCATATATTATTGCATGATACCTGCATCCGCACATCTAGTACACTATAGAAACCATGCTTGAGCATAGCCTAGTTCACATGTGTACGTTGTCGTAGGGATTTTTGTCGAAAAGTCATGCCCATCAAGGATCAGAGGTAGAAGGAAGTAGAGATAGGAGATGGAAGGGAAGATAAAGAATACACAAGAGGTAAACACAATAATGACAAAGCACAATGAATTGAATCAATATGTATTGACAGAACTTGGATTCTTTTGTCTGGCACTACTTAGAAGCAATCTTCAGGCATTAGATCGCATAGAGCTCCTTCGTAGACCAAAAACGTGGATCAGAAATAACAGCTCATTCTCTTCTGCTCGAAACTCAAATCTGATGGCTCCGTTGGCTTTGGAAGGGGGGTAAAACCCTAGGACACTTGATTAGGGATCTCCCAGATCACTTCTTCTTCTTCTTCCAGTTCAAAGTGCAGTTTTTAGTTTATCAACAACGATCGCAATGCACACGATTTCCTCAATCTGTTTTTTTGTGAAAAATCTCATTACTGGCTGAAAAAGCAACTTGCTTTTTGCATGCCATCCTAATCTAGAAGCTTTTCTAACTTTTTTGGATTTTTTATAATAAATAATATAAAAATATGCTAAAATTATCCAAAAATCTATTATTTTTGGATAATCCATGCACACTAGTACTAATGACTCAGATCACATTGACTCTCTTTATCAATAAGAAAGTCGCATGATGATGCATTCCATGCTTTTTCACAACGTGTCCGCATAGCATCAGGGCATCCACCCCCTCTGAACCTGCACATCCTCCGGTACGTGCCAAAATCCTAGTTGTCACTGGATTTTGAGTCCTCATCCTCTGCAACCATATCCTTTGCTTCTTCATCTTCCATATCTTCATGGCTAGCTCTTGTATCATGGCCACTATTTTCTTCGAATTCTGGCAACTCATAGGTAGTAGATTCCCGCCTCTTGAATAATTTGATTCTTTTCCCTGCTACCCGAAGTTTTATGGTTGTCCCATCCAACTCATTTAATGCATAAGTAGCATTATCAAACACTTGTCTTACTATATAGGGTCCAAACCATCTTCTGGAAACTTTACGCATGGCACTATGCTGGTTGTCTAAACTACTATCATAAACCAATACCCAATACCCATCTTGTATGGTTCTTGGTCTCAACCTATGTCTTTTGTCAAACCATTTCTTGTTCTGTATCCTTGCTGCCCTTAATTTTGCAACTGTTGCCTCTATGTCTTCTAACTTCCTTTCCAACTGTCTAATGCGCAAGGCCAACAACTCCTCCTCCCAAGGTAGCACAATCCATGTGATTGTCATCTCTTCTATTGGCATGATAGGTTTTTGACTATACATCAATTTTGCAAGCATATATCCTGTACTAGCACTATGAGTTGTTCTGTCAGCCCACAAGGCATAGGGGAGCAATCGTGGCCACTCTTTTACCTTCTCTCCACATGCTTTTGCTAATGCCTTTACAATAGGTGGATGACCTCTTTCACTTTTGCCATTTCCTTCAGCGTTATAAGTTGAAGTTAAAGCACGTTTTATCGCCAATATTGCAAAGAAATCATGAGTCTCATTTGCATCTAGCTCACCGCTATCTGCTGTAATTTTTCCCACACAGCCATATTGACAAAAGATCTCTTCTAAGAGAAAATTATACACGGCATTTGTCGTCTTAGTATGTAGAGCTCTCCCTTCCACTTGATTAGTCAAGTCTTCACGGGCAAGCACAAGATACCTCATTTTCCAAAGACCTGTAGCATCGTGACTAAATCCACCACCCACTTGAGATGAAGAGACAATGGGTATATGGGCTGCAATCCATCCCAATGTCTCAGAGATGAATACAGTTGACATGTCGTATATGTTTCCACAAATTGAGCAACATCCTTATACATTCCATGCCACCAATATCTTTCTTTGATCTTTGCAAAAGTACCCCAAACACCTCTATGGCTAGTCCATTAGCTTTCATGAAATTCTTGCATAATATTTACTTGTGAAGCTCTATCACCCAAAACTCGCAATGGTATACCCTGTTTCTTTTTAGCATGTTTCCATAAGTATCCATCTTTTAAGAAAAACCCATAGGCTTTCCTCTTGATATTCTTAAACTCCTCATCTGCCATTCATCTCTCTTTGTTAATGTACTGAGGTATTGACCAATTATCAGCCACTCTCTTGCATATTTGTCTTCTAGAAACACTTCTACACAAGATGCAAAACATCTGAAGTGTCTCCTCTTTGTTGTCCAAGCTTCTGTTAAGGCTATAACAACACCTTGCATTACTAAACTCACTCTTGCAACACCATTGTCAGCTACAAGAAAGTCATCTTCTTCCTCCTCATCAATCATCCCATCTTCATTCTCATAACGTGCTTGAGATAACATGTCTGCCACTGGGTTATCTCTTCTTGCAATATGCTGAAATCCAGGGTTCAAATATTTGATGTATGCAATCCACTGGAGTATAGCAATGCCCGGGATAGCACTAGTAATCATACCAAATACCGACAAACAACCAGTCTTAATGACTCCATGAGCACCCATAAAATACTGCTTATCACATTTAAGGGCTGTCACAATTCTCCATAATTCTCTTTTGACCTGTGGATACCTTTTTTGTCGTTTAGTCAATACTTTAGCACCAAAGCGTATTGCATATATTTGCCCTTATCATCTTGCCCAATTGCCCATCCAATCGCGATTGGGCTTGTATCAACAGTAATAATGATAGGCTTTCCATGTGAATAGTTAGCCTTTCTCAATGTAGGAGCATATTTTAAGAGCTGCTTCAATTTCTTCATTGCTTTTTCTGATGCTTCCTTTCCCAATGAAATCTCTGACCTTTCCTAATGAAATAGTTAGCCTTTCTCAATGTAGGAGCAGATTTTAAGAGCTACTTCAATTTCTTCATTACTTTTTCTGATGCTTCCTTTCCCAATGAAATCTCCGACCTTTCCTTAGAAGCTGATATAGAGCATCGGCTACATGTGCAAAGTGAGGAATCCATATCAAATAGAACACACATGCCCCCAATAATTTACGCACCTCTGATACATTCGTGCATACATCTTGCATTCTATCAATCCCATCTATTTTTTTGGTGATGGTCTTTGCCCATAGGGCCCACACATATGCCCAACAATCAAAACCTCTTCAACTCGAAAGATAGACTTTTGTCTAGAAAGAGTTAAATGCACCTCTTCTAGACACGTCAAAATCCTCTCACAATCCACAATATGGTCTGCAACAAACTGTCTGCATCCATGAGAGTCCATCTCTTCATTCTTTTCATCCACTGCACACTCTTTTATTGGAACATCATCCAAAAATGGTCAATTGTGGTATAAAATCCACGAGTACCCTATTCATAGCATTTGTCATGTGTGCCACTAAGTTTGTTGCACCTTGTGGGAGAGTACACATCCGAACTAACCCCAAAGGAGTCTTCATAGTTGTAATATCCCTGCTTTCAATTGCAAGATGAAACTGATCATACCCCAAGTAAAGATCACCCAAATAATAGATTACTCTGCCTGCAAAAGCCTTTGCAAATTCATCAACCACAGGACTTGCACCCACATTTCTTATGGTCACTTTATTGACCGATTGCATGTCTTGAAAAAATTTCAAAGCCCCATTCTTTTTGGGCACAGTAAACCAACGATTTGAGTACGGGGCTGAAGAAGGCTCCAAGATCTTCATGCAAATCTTTTCTCATTTAGCAAATCCATCAACTTTGGCAAGTAAGCTTTAGGTACTGGAATAGGCCTCAAGTTCCATTGTACATGTGGCACAGTAAATATTACCATAGGAGAGACAACATTTGGATTCACACAACCTATTTCACTTGGATGAAATGCAAATTCCTTTCCATGCCTAGCCAACATCTGAATAAAATAGTTTCTTTCAGTAGGGCAAAAGAAATCCTTTTGCACCAACTTTCAATTCCTGGAATGTTTCAGATGTAAACTAATGGCCTATATCTTTAGGATCCTGTAAGCTTGGCTGCCTTGATACTTTTTCATACAAACCCTCACTTTTTGGTGGAAGTGGCAAAGCAATTGGTTTCACATTTTTGTCAGCTGTCTTATATTTCATCTCCATAAGTGCTTCAACCCATTGTAATCCTTTTGGCTGAGCAAAGAATGCTATAACATCATACATGTCCAAAGAACATACTGACAACACACTGTTTTCAGCCTCATTTTCTGCATGTATAGTTGTTGAAATTTCAGCCATAGTGTAATTAATATTCAGCCCATAATAGATGCCTAAAATGCCTTCATTTTCAGCTAACAATCTCAACGCTCTTAGTTCCTTAGTAGCTCGTTAGATATGTGTTCAGCCTTGCACATAGCTTCCATAGGCTTAAACTAATATGAACTGTTTGTTGTAAATTGAGAATAATCACTAGTAAATACATACTTCATTCAATCAAGAGGCGAGTACATCCTCTGAACAACATTACTGTAGCCCCGCATTACAATAGTGCTTAATGAAAATCCAGGTCTTTGAATTCCCTTGCATTTGGAGCTAAAGGAGACTCTCGAAGTGTATCTCGATTTCTAGGATGATTAACACAAACAGTAAGAAATTGGATTGTTTTCCTCCCATCCTTGCTTCTGACTCTTGCATAAGTAGAACCATAATCAAGCACCTTTGTTTTCATACACTCCTATAATATAGGGCTATCCCAAAATCACTACATATGAGGAATTATCTTGCACAAAGAAGTGTTGCTCTTCTTGTACATTACCAATTGTCACTTTTACATTAGGACATGCAACATAGAGCTTTTCTGAAGAATTATTTGTAGCCCTCATACACCAACCATGATCAATGTCTACAGGCCATGCACCATTTTCATACAATCCACACTCAATGACATTTATCTTAGACCCATGGTCAAGTAAAGCAACACAAGGAGTTTCACGTTCTCCTATTTTCACTACCGTTTCAGTGGTAGCTTTGGCCCAATGATTTCTTGTATAGCGACTTCGAGGAATAAATCCTAGAGTCTCTTCCCCATATTGTTGCATCTGCCTTACTCCACCATGCATACAGCTACAAGATAATGCATTTTCAGCCACTTTCTTCTCTTTTCCACATGCTGTCCATTGATTAGTAGCATCATGCATAGATAATCCAGTACTTACTTCATGCTCATATTCAGCTCGAATACCCAACAAACCAGTTTCCTCTTCAAATTGCAACAATGCACTAGTGATATCACCAAGAAACTGACACTTCCTCTTAATTATGCCAGCAATCTCATCATGAAATTCTCACTTGGCGATGCCAAGCACCTCTACCGACTGTTTAAGATCTTGACTGTTTAAGATCCGTTCTTCAAGAACCTTCTTAAGATTTGTGGCTGTCTCAATGTCAGATTGCAACTTATATCCTGGCTGCTTGCCCTTCTTTTTGCCCTCTTGTTTGCTATCCTGGTTTTGCTCCTGACTGACCTCTTCCATAACATGCTCGGGAGGTGGCAAATTTGTAGCTTTAGGATGATCCACACTTCTTCTTGTCATTCTTTTAGATGTCGCTGCATTATCTTCATCTCTCTTTCATTTTTCTTCCACAAGTACATCCGTGTTTTGTACCTTTACTAAATATGCATACACTGAATATGAATCTACTGGTGATTGCCAACCAATTATGTCACGAATGTATTGCCCTACATGAGACATTTCACAATCAGTAACCTTTCTCTTTTTAGTTGCATGTAAAAGATGTGTCTATATTTCAACCTTTGGACCAACCATCAATCATTTGGCCATGCATTCTATTCAATTGTAGACCAAAAGTAGAAGCATGTACCGCCGCATAAGCATTTCAGACAGCCAAATCTTCCAACAACTTCTACATACCTCCCTTTCCAAAATTCAAAGTAAGAGGCTATCCCGTTTCTTGTGCATGGATCTTGCCATCTTTCCAAAAGATGAGCTGTCGTGCCAAGGCCTTTTGATAGGCAGCACAATCCTTTCTCTCATGCTACAAACTATCACACCACATACATCTTTTTCTTGGCTTATGGACTACTACCTATCTCCTTTCCTCTTGTCCTTTTTCATCCAATTTTGCAACCTTCAATTGAAGATCCTGCATCCCTCTGACCAATTCATCTAGGACATCTTCCCTAACAGAGGGAATAATAGCAGGTACAGCCATAGGGTTACCCACAAAAGTGGGTGACTTATTGGATACATCAATTGTCTTGCTCGTAACAGTGGGCAGGCTAGAGACATGTGATCTTTCTCTTCTTCTATGCTTCTTCACAAGTGCAGTAACAACTTCCTTGACATGTCTCCACTCTGTTTTAAGACCTGTCTATGTATTCTGATCCTCTAACAAATCATCAAGCTTCTCTTGAAGCTCAGGATCAATTGCCTGTAGAAACAATTCAATTTTCTGACTTACAAGAGCTTGCTGTTCTGCAAGATCCAACTGCTCAAATCGACTTTTAAATTCTCTTAAACAATTCTATAGCCACAAGACCCTTATTGGGTTGTAAAACCCACTCCTGAAAAGTCTTGTGCATAATCAAATTCGTATCTTCAATGTAAAATTCTTCCATGAGTGTCTTCTTGAAAGCCACCCAGTCAGCATCTTGCATGTATAATTCAGTAATCCACGCTTTCAGTTCATGTACAGTAACACATACAAAATACCGGCTCCATGCGAGTTGAGCCACTCCAAAGAATTCCATCTTTTGAGCATAGGTATGTACATATGTAGATACATTCCTCCCATTGAATAGCTTCACCTCACACTCAATGGCTTGCAAAGCATTCATCACAACACTTTCTGTTTGAGCAGAAGCTTGCATCACCTGTTGTTGTTGTACATGTATAAGCATATTCATATTTTGCACCAACTATTGCAAAACATCACTGGAGATTATGTTTGAAGGTTCTCCCATATTGTCTTTCTTTCTTTTGACGACCTTTCACGTCGGGTTCACCAATGTCGAAGGGGTTTTTGTTGAAAGGTTGTATCCATCGGGGATCAGAGGTAGAAGGAAGTAGAGATAGGAGATGGAAGAGAAGATAAAGAATACACAAGAGGTAAACACAATAATGACAAAGCTCAATGAATTGAATCAATATGTATTGACAAAACTTGGATTCTTTTGTCTGGCACTGCTCAGAAGCAATCTCGAGGCATTAGATCTCCTAGAGCTCCTTCGTAGACCAAAAACGTGGATCAGAAATAACAGCTCCTTCTCTATTGCTCAGAACCCAAATTTGATGGCTTTGTTGGCTTTGGAAGGGGGGTAAAACCTTAGGACACCTGTTGGACACATGATCAGGGATCTCCCAGATCACTTCTTCTTCTTCTTCCAGTTCAAAGTGCAATTTTCAGCCTATCAATGTGATTCCGATGTGTGCGATTTCGTCAATCTATTTTTTTTGTGTGAAAAATATCATAACTAACTGAAAAAGAAACTTGATTTTTGCATGCCATCCTAATCTAGAAGCTTTTCTAACTTTTTCACATTTTTAACAATAAATAATATTAAAAAAATGCTAGAATTGTCCAAAAATCTAGTATTTTTGGATAATCCATGCCACTCACACTAGTACTAATGACTCAAATCACATTGACTCTCTTGATCAATAAGAAAGTCCGATGATGATGCATTCCATGCTTTTTCACACTGTGTCCGCATAGCATCACGACAACGTGCACTAGCACATGTTAGTACACTCACTAGCCATATGACCCATAACACTAGGGAATATAAGACATAACAACATCACACATGTGCATGCATACTCTTGCACACATACAACACAAGGACATATAATATATCACAACATAACATGTGTGTACATGTACACTCCCACACATAACCAACAAGGAAGATGAAACCCAAAACGCCAACTTAATAGGAGGGCATGCACACAAAGAAGAGGGTAAAACCTTGAAGATTGAACAAACTCAATAGGTCAAAACACACCATCATTGAAAAAACCCAATTGAAAACCCACCATAAACATTGAGACCCAAACTCGAGACATTATTAACTTGTGGGGCCAATTGTCTTAAGGGTGTTGCAAATAACAATGCTATAATCACACACACACATTAATTAGGAAAGGAGAAAGACTATTTTCGCACAGTGCACTCAAACATACTTGAACATAAACTAAATGAGAAACCTTTTCTTGTTAAGATAATTGTAAACCATAAAACAAAAAACTTAAGGAATGGGATAGGGCAACAAGACAACAATAACAAAGATAACAATCTTGAAAAATTTGACAATCTATAAGCAACAAGGGAAAACCTAGGACTTGAGTTCACAATGTAAATGCATGCACTTGCAAAGTGGATGTGAGTCATACCATTTTGATAATGAGGTGCCCAACACTTCAACAGTCACTTGAAAGAAATGATAAGAAGATAATACATAAAGTTGATTGAAATAAGCTCACAATCAAGTAGATTATAGTGGAAGCAAGGAATGTGCAGTAGAAATGATTGGACACACTCAAGAAGATAATGCATTGATTCAAGATAAGTACTACAATTAATATAGAGATAAAGATGGTTTGCTCACACTCCCTTGCTCTCATATAATGCTCATATAATCCCTCTTCATTCCCTCTCTCTAGTTGTTGAGATTAGCTTTTATTATATAGCAGTGGTTGTCATTGACTACTTTGCTCTTTGAAATCTACAGATCAATAAATGTGGATTTTACATTAGTTGGCATAAAATTTGGTCAATCCAAGAGGCAAGGATATTGGTCGTGAGTAGGGGAACAACTTCTTAGAAGATGTTAACTTGATCCAATGATTGAAATATTTTATATGTGCCTTGGAATTTAGATGTATTTTGCAGCCTAAAATGCAGGGAAAATAGACAATTAAGTATTAGGCCTAGAACATAGGAATTCTTTCCAAAATGGTACATCCAAGATGAAATATCTTTATGCCATGTCATCCTATGATGATTTTATCTCTAGCTTTGTAAGACATGATAGTTTTCTATCTTTTTTGTTTAGCGGTACTTATATAGGTACATGTTACTGCACATAGATACTTTGTTCTTGTGCATAGATACTTTGTTTGTGTGCAGAAGTGTATTTACACACACCAAGCTTATTCCTAAAGATGGTGAACTTATATGGTCTGAGTGGGTTTGTGAAGATATCTCTAATTTGATCATGTGTGGAGCAGTGAATCAAATCAATTTCTTGATTCAAGACACTCTTTCAAGTGAAGTGGTAGTGTATCTCAAAGTGTAGTCTTGGCATGCAAGACATGATTATTTGCAAGGTAGATACTTGAGAGATTACTATCGAAGACTTTAGTTGGTCCTTCAACTAGTATACTAATGTCTGCAAGCATTCTTCTCAACTATACAATCTCACACATGACATTAGCTACTTCTCTATATTCATCTTCAATGATAATAATGCAATTGTAGGCTACTTTTTACTTGACCAACTGATTCTACCACTTCTGAGTGAGTAGCAATATTCTAAAGTGGATCTTCTATCCTTAATATTCCTAGCCTAGTCAACCTATGTGGATCCAAATAGCCTCAAGGATGAAAAGTCATAATGCAATCCAAAATCTGAAGTACCTTTGACATATCAGAGTATTTACTTTTGTACTTTCCAACTCTTGCGACATGTTTTATCAAATACTATGATGAGTGTCAATGAACCAAAACTCTTGATTAAGAAAGATAAAATGGAAATTTTCCTTGTAATCGCCTACCAACCTTAGAAGTGGGGTATATACTTTATCGTATCCATTCCATTAGTCTTGCAACCAATATTCCCAATCATGCTAGACTATACTAGCTATCAATTACATGATTAAATGGGCAAAGGCTAGGATGATGCAAAAGAATGATGCTAGAACCTTGGAAAAATTCTTATAGGAGCAACTCATATCACAATTGGGCTACCCCACTGAGATTGTAAGTAACCAAGGAATTCGTTTTTCAAATAAGGTCATCAAATATCTCCTATCCACATCCTTGGTTTTGCATAAGAAATCTAGCTCTTACTATCCTTAAGAGAATGGGAAAGTAGAGGAGACCCTTCAGTCCAAGGATGTGTTTGTATGCTCGGTAATTGCCAAGAATGCTAGGATCATGGACATGCAACACATCGGGAATGATGCAGGAAAATTTTCAAAGTATGCAGCACTGTATATTTCCAACAGCATCCATGCACATGCCAAGTTTAATCATATGATGCTCATTAGAGACTTGATGCAAAAGTCAATAGTCATGATCATTCCAGCTTCACTCATGAATGATAATCCACTGCATGGAAGGGATCACCACTTGCCTTTTGATCCGGGTGGCAGTACAGAGACCCACGCTTGCATGGATGACCTGTATGTTGGTGATGCTTACCATGCAGGTTATCCATTTGATCCAAGGGGTTCAAGAAAAGCTCTATCTACATTAGCACTCCCTCGGTGCAGTCCCCTCACCTTGAGGCGGTAACCTTGGCTGAAGGACAACTCGATTTGGGCATGTTTTGCAGTAGACAGCCATCTGTTTTCGAACAGTTTTGGGCTTGCATTAATTACACCCACGCATGACCTACTTGAGCTGAAAGTATGCTCAACGAGCTTCGTTTTGACATGCGGAACGTCTCGTTTGGAGTTGCCCATGGAAAGTTATAATTAGTTTTCCATTGCAGGCCTGTTTGGGACAACATGCTGTCAGGTGTTGTCCATCCCTTCTTGTTTGGAATTGGTGCCTATCTTTGTACCGAGTTACCCTCTCCCCTCATGCTCATACTGCATACATGCTCATAGGCCACCGTTCCACAAGATCCCCCCCCACCCAGCCATACCAATGCGTCCTCTTTTTGTTTTTGAGGGCAAAAACCTTCCGGGCCGGGATGGAATGTAAAGAATGGGATTAGAGGGTCTTACACGGGTCAACATGAGGATAGCACATGCGAATACCCGGTTACACGGATGGGGTATTTAAGGTGTACAAGGACCTGGTTAGGGTACCATTTGATGAATACACATCTGTTCTTTCACCTTCTTCACCTTCTTCCCTGTCCTTCCATGGCCGCCAGCCATTTCTCTCTCCTCTTCTTGCCTTTCTCTCTCTACTCCTAGTCTTTCTCTCTCCTTGTCACCCTCTTTCTCTCTCTTTTTCTCTCCTCTCTGCAGTCTCTCCCTTCTCTCCTTCTCTCTCCTAGGTCCCCTTCATTACATAGCTTCGCAATCATAATGGGATCAAACAATCATGGTTATAATTTGGGCTTATTTACATGATGGCCATAAGGTAATCCTTTAGATTGACTAATGAAAGTAATGTTATTATGTAGTAGAGTTTCTTATCTAGCCATCACATCATGGTCCAAAAACATTGGGAAGCACTAAATTTGGTCAAATGAATTACTAAAGTGGAATGCCTAACTAAAATGTGATTACTCATAAATCATGTCCTATTATTTGAAAAAGGTTGAAAAAAGGCCTACTTTGATAAATCTGTCAAGTAGCAATCCTTCAAGAAAGATGACCTAGTGTTGTTGCACTCAATCAAAGGCTATAAACACAAGCATAAAATTTAAGGATTTGGACTCTATTGCATTCATACCATTAGCAGGACAAGTAACATGGAGTTAGAAACCATGGATGAATAGAGTATTAGACAATTTAATAGCATTCACATTAAGTGCTACCCTTTAGGGTACTACTTAATAAGCCACCCATGAAGGAACTCAAAGTTCCCATCATATCCATCATGGTAGACGAACAAACATGGTATGAGAAAATGGAGCAACACATGCAATGCAACAATCAATATTCAATCATCCTTCTTCCTAAAAACTTTGATGTTAGAGAAGTGAGGTTAGTAGTCTAGGATCAAGGATGACCTCATAATTTCATTTACCTTCACAATCACTTGATTGTGTCTAAGTGTATGACCATGCTCATTGATGAGAGAACTAATTACAATAATCTTTCTTATAATGCTAGTTTAGAGAATTTGGTTAACTATTTTTGTAGTGCACTAATGCCAAGCCACATCTGTTTAGAAACCAAGCATATTCATTGCTAGGAATATACATAATAAAAGGAATGACAAAGACTGAAACCATTCGAATCTTCTTCTATATGCACAAAACCTCCACAATTGTTACTCCGAATAATGTCTTTAGACTCATGCTCATTTATCCATCAATACACCCACTATAAACTCTTTGATTCCTCCTGAAGTACCTAGACCACTACAATTTGAGTGCCTAGAAGACAAAAAAACATTGCCAACTATGTCACATCCACTAGAATCTGAGTGCCGAGAAGACCAAACAACATTGCTAACTATGTCACATCCACTTTGACGAATGAGCACTTTAAGTAAACAACTAGAATATGTCTTAGGCCCCAACCAAGTTGACCAAAAAGCAAGACCTTAATGTGTATCCCTTAGGGTTAGTGACCACATGCCACTACCCTCCTAACCATTTAATAAACAATTGGCACTGTTTCTCAATCTATGAAATGGTAGAAGAATTGGTCCAAAAAACCAAAAGATCTCCAACATAATGCTTTTTATAGATAGATTCAACCTTTGGCACCTTCAAAAGATTCCTTGTCATGATTGATTTAGGTCTATGGGTGATGATATAGTTTTTCTCATATCCCAGTGGCACGCCATGTGGGAAGAGTAAGATAATTTATATCATAAAAAGCATCCCTCTCCAAAAACAACTCTCATACTAAATTTTTGAAAATCAACTATAAAAATGTTGAATACTTTCCAACCATGCATTTATTATATGAAAATTATAGACACGTCTAAGGTTGAAGCACTCAAGAAACAATTTACCTCCTTTAGCCAATTATCATAGAGTTGGTATCAACTACGATATGACATGGCAACTAAAGGTAGCCACCTTGTCACCTTGGATGAATAATTTTGTGTTGTCACTTTGCTAAAATGTGACCTTGGGTATTACGAGTCTATTCCATATGATCTATCATCTAATATGATAAACTAGATGCATCAAATGAGTTATTTCATCACCTACTTTTGGATAAGACCTTGATCGAAGAGGTACTCCACATCATCAGTCACTTTAACAAACCCTTTTTGCTAAGTGATATTGTGTATTACATGTGCCTATTCATGGTTCAACCTTCAGACCTAGACGCCTTCACTGAACTCAAGTATAGTCCTAACATCTATGATTGCAGGTGGGTCTCCAACTCAACCATTGTACATAGATAAAATGACTCTTATTGTAAATATGAATAAAACTCTCATTCTCTCATTCTTAATTACTCAAAACTCAAAAAATTCCTACACACTTTAACTGAGTCCTCAATCTTAGAATCTTGCCTTCTTTTTTGAAGGGGATGAGAGCTTAAAGACATCTCAAAATCTTTTAACTCTATACAAGAGAAATCAACCATTGCGAAGACCCTAGCCATAAATCCATAGTTAAATTGTCGTGGTTAAAGTTTAAACAAGTAAAGAGGAGATAAATGAAGTATATTCCATTTTTCTTGATGGATAATTCTAATGGACATTTATCTTTTTGCAGATGTCAGCTCAACAAGCCCCTCTAATACAATCAACACCTCTCCGAATAACTAATTAGAGGTCCTCTGAATGAAGATAAACTAGTGTTCAACACAATGCATGACTTTGCATGTGGGAATCAAAAAAGCACAAAGAGCATTGCAAGTCACACAAAGATGGGATGAGCCAATGGTAAAGAGTGAACATAGCCTTTTGAAGGCTAATCTTAATGAAGATCTTGAAGTCACATTGTAGGTGAACATGCATTTCACTACTTGTTCACATGCAATAAAGATACAACTAGAGTGCCAAAATGGTTATTAAAGGAAATAATTGTGAATCTAGTTAAAGAGGATTTAAATGCCCTCTGGCTAGAATAAGTTATGGAATCCCTCACAAAGGCTCAAAGAGTTCTCTTGAAGATCCATCAATGAAGTTGAACTACACAGAAAAAATATATAACATTGTCAACTATGGTAATGCAATGTCTCACATTATAGGTGTTAGTGTAGGAGTACCGTTGCAATAGATCATGTCATCACAATATGTCCTCATTTTTGACATTGAAGGATTAGATTAGAGAGTACAACACTCAAGAAAAAGAAAAGGAAAAGAGGCAAAGAGAAGAGAGTGAGGATTTCAACACTAATATGTTAAGCAAAAATAGAAACAAAGAAAAGGAATAGAGTTGAGCTCATCATCAAGAGATTCTAATGAAGGAAAAAGAGAAGACTAGAACATGATCATTTGATTTGTTAAAAAGAGGTTAAAGAAATAATGGAAAAAGTTGTAAACTAGGATGAAACAAATCCAGGAGGCTTATGAGCAGGCAATAAGGGCATCCATTGAAGAGAAAATGTGCCAAAAGGATCATACAATCTAGAAAAATCCTCTAAAGTGAAGAAATGAGAAAGTAATAGAGGAATCATAGTTCTTGACTTGACAACACTTTGTACACAAATAGAGAGCATAAAAGCATAGATCAATGAGCTTACCAAGGCAAAAGTAGCTACATCATTGTGAGCCAAGACAATATATTGTGCCTTGATAAATCCTCTAAGAACACAAGAACCTCCCATAGGAGGGTAGCACACAATGAGGAGAATAGGAGCTCTAGAGCGGCTATGTGTAGAGCTCAAGAGGGTTAAAGTAGAGGTAGTAAAAGCTAGACAAGAACTTTAAAAGAGATTAGAAGAAACCCGAGAAGCCTACATGAAGTTCCTTGTGGAGTTTGATAACTAGGTAAAGGAGTTCCAAACACAACTTCAAGAGAAAGACTTATAACTTCAATAAAATGCCTTTGACCTTAGAGAGAAATATTCATAACTTAAACCTAGGGAGGAAGAAGTGGAGAAACTAAGGAAACAACTACAATAATGCAAATCACCAATTAACTAGCATCTTTTGGGAAATCCTCAAAACCCCTAAGTTTGCTTTGGATTGCTAAGTTTTGAGACTTTGTATAGATGTGTGGTAGTTGATTTTCTAGTTTGATAATCAAATAAAACTTGAATTCTTGTCAACATAGGAGTTCAGATATCACTTTTGCTTTGATTTTCAAATGCATATAAATTCTTTTATTTGAGAGTTAGTAATTGTATAGGATAAATGAGAGAGTTGGTTGCAAAAGAGAAAGACACCTCGAGGAGGAGATGAGATTCTTTTAAGCCTAAACCTATGCAAATCATAGGGAAAAGATGATCACAATCACTATATTGCACATTGTTTTGAAACACAACACTAGGGCTTCTTATATCTCAACTAATCAAATGATTCCATGCCATTGGCTTGATGCACCTAATTGCATAGTTTTTTATTGCATTGTACAACATGATGCTCATTGGAGCTACACTTAGCAAAGCTATAAGCATGCACATGAGATCTATGCACAATGTATTCGAGGTGTGTAGATTCTTGGGTGCATGTGTGTTCTATTTGATATGGATCCCTCATTTTGCACATGTAGGTGATGCTCTATATAATCTCGAGGAAAGGTCAGATGTTTCACTAAAAAAGGAAGCATAAGAAAGCAACACAGAAATTGAAGCGGCTCTTGAAATCTGCACCTACCTTGAGAAAGGCTAATTATTCACATGGGAAGCCTATCATTATTACTATTGATACGAGTCAAATGAGGATTGAATGGGTAATCAGGCAAGATGACGAGGAATGGAAAAGATATGCAATTTGGTTTGGTGCTAAAGTATCATCTGAATGGTAGAGAAGCTATCCAAATGTGAAAAGAGAAATATGGGGAATTGTGGCATCCCTTAAATGTGATAAGGAGTATTTTATGGGTGCTCGTGTAGTCATTGAGACTAATTGTTTGCCAATATTGGATATGATTACTAGTTGTGCTACCCCGGACATTGCTATGCCCCGGTGGATTGCATACATCAAATCTTTGAACCCTTAATTTCAGCATATTGCAGGAAGAGATAACTTGGTGGGCAGACATGTTATATTGGGCACACTATGAGAATGAACATGGGATGATGGATGAGGAGGAAGGAGATGACTTTCTTGCTGCTAAAAATGATATTTTGATTGTTGAAATTTGATTGGTAGCTAATGTAACTACAGGTACAACTCTCATGAATGCAAGGACAACATTAAATGCAATAAGTACAACAGCTGGTTTGGTCAAGTACAAGTGCTAAGAGTGAATTTAGCAATGTGCGGGGAGTTGCTATAGCACTAAAAAAATCTTGAACATCAAAGAGAAAACAATTTAGATGCTATGTATCTCTTGTGTAGAAGTGTTTCTAAAAGACAAGTATGCACGAGAGTGGCTAAGAATTGGTCAATACCTCAGCACATTAACAAAGAGAGAAGAGTGATCAGATGAGGAGTTTAAGAAGATCAACATGAAAGCCTATAGGTTTTTCTTAAAGGATGTTCTTGTGAAAACATGATAAGAAGAGACAGGGTATGCCATTGCAAGAACTAGGTGACAGAGCTTCACAAGTAAACATTACACATGAGTTTCATGAAAGCTTATGGTCTATCCATAGAGGTGTTTGGGATACTTTTGCAAAGATCAAAGAAAGATATTGATGGAAGAGCACGTTTAAGGATGTTACTCACTTTGTGGAAACATGTATGATGTGTCAAATGTATTCATCTATGAGACATCAAGATGGATTGAAGCCCATATATCCCTTGTCTCTCCTTGTCTCTTCCTTTTAAGTAGGTGGTGGATTTAGTCACGATGCCTATAGGTTTTTGGCAAATGAGGTATCTTGCACTTTCCCGTGAAGACTTGACTAATCAAGTGGAAGGGAGAGATCTACATACCAAGACAACAAATATAGTGTGTACTTTTCTCTTAGAAGAGATCTTTTTTTGGTATGACTGTGTGGGAAACATTATAGTAGATAGGGGTGAATTGGATGTGGATGAAGCCCGTGATTTCTTTGCACGGTTGGAGATAAATCGCTTTAACTTCAGCTTATAATCCTAAAGAAAATGGTAAAAGTGAAAGAGGTCAACCATTTATTGTAAATGAATTGGAAAAAGCATGTGGAGAGAAGGTAAAAAGTTGGCCATGATTTCTCCATTATGCTTTGTGGGCTAACTGAATAACTCATAGTGCTGTAAATGATATATACTTGCCAAATTGATATATGGTCAAAAACATATCATATAAATAGAAGAGATGATAGTCACATGGAGTGTGCTACCTTGGGAATAGGAGCTAAATTGAGAGGAGTTGTTGGCCTTATGTATTAGACATTTGGAAAGGAAGTTAGAAGACATAGAGGTAGCAGTTGCAAAGTTAAGGGTAGCAAGGATACAAAATAAGAAATGTGTAACATGCCTGCGCCATGATACATTTTAGTAGTCCATCGGCAGTGTGATCTAAAAGATGCTGCGTGGCATCCCCATGGAATGTCACAGGGTTTGTCAATTAGCAACTCCTGAGTCTACTCAACAACGAAACGTATCAGCCAACCTTGTTAGGATCAACCTAAATCTTCCTGGGTTTCTAATGGTCAAGACATTCTACAGCCTTCTAGTGTCAGTCTTCAGATCTTCAAACGATCTACAACCTTCTAACTCTAGGCTGACTCATATCGTACTTGGTTCAAAGAGAATGGGAAATAAGAGGGATGCATCACTTGACCGCTCTACCGGTAGGGTAAAGTCCCATTCTGGTCCCCTAAAACTATATAAGTTAGGGTTCTATCCTAGATTATCTAAGGTTAATATGTCTTTGCAATTTGAATGTTGAGAAGTCTCCCAATTCTTTGGGACCACCCTGTCGTAGGATGGACCCATCAGGGGTTCTGCTCATCCACTTCCCTTGATAGCTTTAGTTTCCTACTTACCTAAGGGCACATTAGTGCTAACACATACAAGCAGCTTCCTTAATTAACCCATTAGTCACATGTTCCTTTACGTAATTTTATGCATTGACACAAAAATAAATCAGACAAATTCCTTGAGCTTTGGTAGAAATCTTCTAGATCACTCTTTCTTCTTCTCCCTATTCGAAGTGTTGTTTACTACCTGTAAACTGCGATAACGGCGCACACAATTTCACAATCTTTCTTTTTTTATATTAAATCTCAAAAACAAGCTGAAAAAACCACTTGCTTTTTTTACATGGCATCCTATTCTAGAAATCTTCATTTTTAAAAGGATATTTACAATAAGTAACATCTAAAATATCTAAAATATTCTAGTTTTGCCCAAAAATCTAATATTTTTGGACCATTCATACTATACACATTAATACTAGTGATTAATATGGCTCATAACTCTCGTTCACGCTGTAACTTCCATGAAGGGTAGCTACAATCCTTGTCAATTTGAAAAAAATGTCAGATTACGACTCTCGATGTTTTTTAAATACTTTAATTAAATAAAAATTACTAGTTATTAATGTTAGCTAGTTTTTACTTTAGTTAGTCTTTAGTTAGTTACAACCTTACTAACTTATTAATTGACTAACTAACTTTGGAACTAACCAACTAGATTTTAAATGTGTAGAAGTATTACATCCTCCTGCCCTTAGAGAAATCGAGATGTCGTCACCTTGAGAGAAATCGTGGGTATTTTTGATGAAGGGCATTCTTATCTATCCATGTAGCATCTTCTTTAAGGTAGTTTCTCCATTGGATGAGATATTCCCTAAGAGTTCTACTTCTCAATTGTCTCTCCCTAGTATCTAGGATTTTATTTGGCTGCAGCGTAGTCAAGGACTCCTTTACTAGGCATTACAACTTTTTGAT
The DNA here is from genome assembly GCF_053477565.2 of Lygodium microphyllum. Classification (NCBI taxonomy): domain Eukaryota; kingdom Viridiplantae; phylum Streptophyta; class Polypodiopsida; order Schizaeales; family Lygodiaceae; genus Lygodium; species Lygodium microphyllum. Next base: position 71,164,117 of record NC_141141.1, read on the forward strand.
CACTCAGTACATGGATAGGATTAGGCACATATTAATTTAGTAGACTAACATAAAATACGTTGTGAACTTTTACATTTTCAGGGAATTGAAGTTTATAAGCATTAGGTCCTAAGCTTTTGAGGATCCTGTAAGGCCTGCAATACCTTGGGCTAATCCTCAAGGAAGTTACTATATGTATATTGTGTACATCACGTGAGTTCAAAGTATATTTATAAATATCCTTATTTGTGAATTTTTCTTGAATAAAACATAACCCTTTTCTATTCCATTTGTAAATAACCCCTTTATATTGCACCCTTCTATATGTAAAAAATATATAAAAATGGTATTTTAAAAATACCTCTCCTTGAAGAGCTACTTTTGGAATTCTCCCAAGGATAAGAAGGTTTTCAAGGAGCGGGCTAAGCTTTTTGATAGGAACTCTTCTTGGGTCGTACACAAATGAGAACCATATCCCACTCCTTGAAGAGCTGCTCTTGCCTATTCAAATTTGCAAAAGCCTTCTGTCTATCCTTGGTGGCTTTGATGTCTTGCCTAATGGCCTTAACCTCTGTTCATCCATTTCTTCTAGCATCTTCTTGGAAGCCTCTACCCTTAAAGTAGGGTTCGAGAAATTTAATGGAGAATGGAAATCATGCCCATACAATTCTTGGAAAGGTGTCATTTGAATGCTTTGCTGGAAGGAAGAATTGTAGGCAAACTCCACCAAGGGTAGATATTGGATCCACTTCTTGGGTTTGTGACAACAATATGCTCTAAGCATATCTTCAATCACTTGATTGACCCTTTCTATTTGGCCATCAATTTGAGGATGATAGGCCATACTAAAACAGAGTTGAGTCCCAATAGCTTCAAATATCCCTCTCCAGAAATGAGATGTGAAAAGGGAGTCTCGATCACACTAGTGATCCTCTTGAGTAGACCATGGAGTCTGAATATCTCCTTAATGAATAGTCTGGCAATATCTGAAGCCTTATAATTTGTCTTTACTGGGATGATATGTGCAACCTTGGTGAGCATATCTACTACAACCATAATTGAGTTGTACCCACCTGTAATTGGAGGTAACCCAACAACAAAGTCATGCTGATATATTTCCACTTCATCTGAGGGATGTCGAGGGGTTGTAGCTTTCTAGGCATCTTGACATGCTCTGTCTTGATGCGTTGGCAAGACAAACATTCCATGACATATTTGAGTACATCTCCCTTAAGTCTTTCCCAATGATAGCTCTTCCTGACTATGTTAAGAGTCTTGGCATATCTTGGATGACCAAAGAAAGAGAAATCATGTGCTTCCCAGAGTATCCGTTGTTTATCTTTGGCTCGAAGGAATACATAGTCTTGTCTTGAAGTAGACTAGGCCTTCATAGACATAGTACTCTTGGTATTTAACTTTGAGTTTGGAACTTTGGTTCTTTTCTAGGATCTCCTTTATCATTTTTTGATATTGTGGGTCATGTTTAGAGTCTTCCTTATCCAATTCAAGAATAGTGTTGCTTAGCATTAACACCATGGTGGCTAGTGACCCAGTCGTCGAAGGTTCCTCCATAATGAGAGAGTTAAGGAACGCTTTATGACTTAAAGCATCAATGACCACATTTTTCTTGCCATGTCTATATCTTATCTCAAAGTCATACTCTTGTAGCACCTCAATCCAATGGTGTTGCCTCATGTTGAGGTCAACCTGGGTGAAGATCCATTTGAGGCTCTTGTGGTCTGTGACCAATGAGAATTCGTCACGGAGCAAGTAGTGCCGCTAGAGTTTGAGGGCATGAATGATAGCCAACAGTTCCAAGTCATGAGCACAATTTTTCTCATGGGTTTTTAACTCCCTTGAGGAATATGCCATGGGATGACCTTCTTGCATTAGTACACAGTCTAGTGCAAGTGAGCTGGCATCTATAACAACTTTGAACTCCTTGTTGAAGTCTCAGAGTTTTAGAATTGGTGCTGTCACTAAGCTATGTTTGAGTTGATCGAAGCTCGCTTGTTCAGTGGTTTGTGAGGGGTGTCGCAACTAAGGTGTAGTCTTTGATGAAGATTCTATACCATCCTGTTAGACCAAGAAAGCTATGTAGTGGCTATGCACTTCCTTAATAGTGGTTGGAGGGGGCCATTCTTGTACATCTTTAACATTTTTAGGATCCACGGAGATTCCCTCTTTTGATAAAATGAAGCCTAGATACTCAATCTGTCATTTGAGGAAGACACACTTCCTCTTTTTGGCATAAAGCTTGTGCATCCTCATGATTTCAAGGACAATGCAAAGTTGAGGCTCATGGTCTTCTTCTTCCTTGGACTAGACTAGGGTGTCATCAAAGAAAACAAGTACAAACTCATCAAGGTATGGTCTAAATATATCCTACATTAGACTATTGAATGTAGTAGGAGCATGGGTTAATCCAAAGGACAATACTGTGAACTCAAAATAACCATATCTGGTGTTGAAAGTTGTCTTTGGAATATCCCCTTGATACGGATTTGGTAATACCCTAACCTTAAGTCAAATTTTGAGAATATTTTTGCCCCTTGTAGCCGATCGAGTAACTCATCAATCCTTGGGATAGCATATTTATTCTTGATTGTTACTTGATTCAGCCCTTTGTAGTTGCTGCATAGTCGGAGCATTTCATCCTTCTTCTGAAACAACACAGGAGCTCCCCATGGCGAACTACTAGGCCGAATGAACCTCTGATCTAAAAGTTGTAGGTTTTTTTTGCAACTAGAGCAGCACCTAGTATGAGTTTGATCTCATGATCAATCTCCCTTGGGGATGATAGCTCTGTCAAGTCTTTGGAGAGCATGTCTACGTACTCCTTCAGCCATGAAGGTTCTTCTTCAAACTCCTTTCTTTGCTCTAGCTTTGTAGCTTGATCAAGTAGATGGGTAAACCCTTATGCATTCCCTTAACTGTAATATTCCTGCCATAAAACTTCATATCAAGAAACAAATTCGGGCTTGAAATGTTTTAAAAATTACTCTTTGAGTTATCACATAAGTGACCACATGTAATATTGAGTCTCGCATTAAATCAATTGTGTGATCTGAAAGAGAAGATGCCTCAATGTTCCTAGCCAACAAGAAGCAAAGACGCCTCGTAAATAATATTATGACAGATTGATCATAATATTTCTTACATTATATTTGATTTAGCATTCCCGATTCCATTTAATGTATCAAAGATTGCATTGATTTCATAATGGCAAGATAAATCGCAAAAGCCTTAATCGGTAGACAAAGAACGCACAAGAACGAGCATGATATTGAGTAAGTTAAGTATTAAAGAGTATGGCATGACTTTATAAACTAGATAAGACATGAGGTAACTTGGCCAAAAACCACTAGATAAAGTCATTTTGAAGAAAAAAATAATTTATTTTAAAAATAGATAAAAAATCATGACGTTTTTAACACCTGGAGGGAGAGAAAACATTTTAAAACCATCCCCATGTCACCATCCAATAGGTAGGCAATCACAAAGCATTTTTTATAAAGCTTACTTAGCTCTTGATAAGTAGCCAAAAGAATGAGCCGACTGCATGCTCCCCCTCATGGCTATAAATACACCCCCTCTCCTTCATAAAGAGAGCAAGAAGGAAGACCTCCTGATGATGGAAAATTTTCTCTACATCTCTATTCCATTCTAGCTTGAGCTTTGAAGGAGGAAAATACCCTTCTTCTATGTCATTTCCATTTTCTCTACCCCCTGTTACACTTTCCTTCTATACAGCCATATCGCTAAGCAAAATGCTAGCAAAATTTTTCAGGACGACCACCAACTCTTCGTGAACTACCACGTTAACTTCATCTGACATCCATGGCTCCATGAGGTCACAAAAATTCAAGAAGCCCATTTGAAGCAAGAGAAGTAAGAAACGCGGTCGATGGAGAAAATGACGCGATAGAAATTGGCAAAACCCCTATTACTACAAACCTGATAGAGATAACATCTTGCTAGTTTGGAAAAAAATAAATTTTTATGAGCTTATCACTATATATGGCTTTAAATGATTATAAACATATTTTAAAGAAAATACATATGAACTGTCGCTTAGGAAAATATCATAAGTAATATAATAATTAACTATTTAGTGAAAAAACTCTTTCACTTGGAAAAGAAATATATACCTATCATTAAGAAAATATCAAAATTATGGTTTATTTCATGATATTTATTGTTATTTCGTTAATGATGCATGTGATTATAATAACTAAAAAAGGGTAGACAATGTTAGAAAAGGAAATATTATATAACTTTCCCTTGAAAGTGACTATCTCTGTTTCATTTTGCTAATGATAAACAGACACATATGAGTTTCATAATAATTTATAGAACATCATTTAGATAATATCATGAAATAATCAATATATTAAATTAATAGAAAAATATATAGGAAAATATATACTAGACGCACATAAATTAGGTGCGTAGTAATATAATTTGATGTTTGAAAGATGAAAGAAAATTTACAATTATGATTTTTACATTTCTTAGAATAAAGTTTTCAGAAAAACAATCAGCATTGTACTTAGGACATAGCTAAATGAAAATTGATCTTTTTAGATAATGTTGAAAGTTTGACAAATGGTCGGACATCGTTGATTAAACCATAGAATATGATTATAATAAAATAAAAATTATTTTCTTGTTGAAAACACACACAATTTTAATATTAATGGTTATATTAGCGAGAGTGTCAATATCATGAGTTAGCCCATGTATGAGTCATTAAGAAAATCTAACCTAAAATATCAAGAATGTTGAAGCAAAAACAACTATGAAACACTCGACAAACCTGAAACTATCAGTATTATGAACTTAAATAAATATTGGAAGTATGTAAGACTTATTGAACATTGATAAGAATTTGTCGATACAAATTCTAAAATCTAAATAGACTTGGAAAAGCATTTGAAATCTTGCTAAGCACGGGTTAGGGCAGGGCAGTGCATAAACTACCTGCCATAGGTATAAATGCCCATATTATCTTTTAGGACATAAATACTAAATTTTTCATAATGATAAAATACACTTCAGATTCACGAAATAACTTGAGATTACCAAAAAAGAGTTGCAAGTAGGAAGCAAAACCCTAAGATTAAGGTGGAACCTTAAAAGGGAAACCTTAGATTTGGTGGGGCTGCTTCCCATGCTAAAAACACTTGCTGCTATTTTTTAAAAAATTTGTGCATACATTGATAGTTGCATAGGAAAGATTAATTGTGCTTGAAGGAGTTAGATCTGATTGTAAATATATAATCAAGATAATAAGAGGAAAGATCGCGCTATGCCTCCCCCACGGCTAGACGCGGAACCTTGCTCCAAGGGGGATTGTTTTGTACCACCGCAAGGAGCTTTGGACCGGCCCCGACGGCTAGAGGTCGCTCGGTGAGGAATCCGTTAGGCGGGAGAAGGTGGGAGTGCCAGGGGGATCTGGCCGTAAATCACTCGATCGCTCCTAGGAACTGCTTGACCCTCACGCGAATTAGGATGGGATCTTGGAGTCCCAGGTGTACTAGTGAAGGGACAAAAATCTTGGAGGGTTTGTTTTCTTCTGTGCCGCAGACAGAAGAGATTTTCCAGTGAATAGAGATTTATCTTTTGCGTAGGCAGAAGGGGAAAATCATTGTAAATAACTTTATGAACTAATAAATAAATATGTTTTGCCAAAATATTATTTTTCTCTATCTTTGTGTTGTGTCGTAAAATTACGGGAAGGAACCTATGATAACAGGTTAATTAACAAAGCTACTTTCATATGTCATAACTTAATGTGATAGGTAATTAGAAAACTAAAGAAAACTATTTGTGGGAAGAGGGTGGGTGAGATCCGTGATGGATCTATCCTACAGATGGGTGGTCCCGATAAGCTGGGAGCTTCTCTCAAGAGATTGAATGAAACTTTAATTAGAGAAAATTAGGTAGAGCCGAGCGTTTACTTACATAGGGTCAAGTCTTAAAACCTTGGTCAGTAATTATCTTAGGGGAAAGGTGCGGTGGCTATGCCCAAAACTCCATTAAGGTTCCCTGAATCCTAACTAGTTGCTAGAAAAAAGTATGATCACTCTAGTCGGACAAGAAGCCCTTGTGAGACACCTCTGATGGAGCTAGCTGATGCATCAAGACCTCACTTTCAAATTAGGACCTCGAGCTTGCAGGTTGATCCTCATGGGGATGGCTGGTATCTTCCATTACAAGGTGGACTCTGGGAAACCTAGACAATAGACCCTGTGCATTCTCGCGAGTGTCGTGCGAAGCCATCTAGGATAGTTCCCCGATGAACCACTAAAACTTGCTGCCAGGGAATTGTTATGTAGGCACATGACATTAACTATCCATGATGCCTTTGCTAATTGGATTTTTGGTTTACCAGCCTCCCCTTAAGTTGTGACTAGTTTCCCTTCAAAACTTCGGAAGAAAATTTGGCCCCTTCCACAGTGAATGTGGGCATTGTTAGGTATTAACCAATCCATGCCAAGTAAGTACTTATGGTGGCCTACTTCGACTACCTCCCCCTTCTTTGTTATTTAAAAAATATATATAATCATTGGTGGGGAGGGATATTGAGTAGTTAGTAGCCTATTTGGCTCTCCCCCTCCCTTCTTTCCTTCATTTTATTATTATTTCTTTAACCTTATTACTTAAGTTTAAAAGTTTCTCAAGATTATGTCATTGTCATGTGCACGTTTCAGGGAGGGGAGTTTATGTGCTTTATAGGAGGATGTTTAATTGGAATTCAAGTTGACAGAGGAGAGGTTTATCTTACAAACTCCAAAATTTTTTTAATGCATGTGTGTGATAAGAACTAAACCAACTCTGGGAAAAATGATAAGGTACGAAATGATAAGGTACAAAAATGTTTTAGAAAAATATGAGTCCATTATATCCTCTTCCCCTTAGAGAGATTGAGATGTCCTCATCTCTATAGAAACTTGGGATGGCCTTCCTTGATAATGGGCTCCTTGATCCATGTGGCATCCTCTTTGGGAAGTCTTTCCACTAAACAAGGTACTCTTCGTAGAGAGCACGATTTCTAAGAGGCTTTTCTCTAATATTTAGGTTTTTATTTAGTTGAATTTTAAAAATTCCTTGTGTAGGCATTACAAATTTTCCATCATCTAGGACATGATCAAGGTTAGGGACACAAGGTTTTAGAAGGCTTATAGGAAATACATTATGAACTTTGAGATGAGATGGAATCTCTTATCTATAGACATTTCTACAAAGGCACTTGTCAATCTTATAAGGCCCATAGTAACTTGAGATTTTTGCATTTTCCAAGAGGCAAAGAACTCTTATTTGGTTGGGCCCTCAAGAAAACTATGTCTCCTTCCTTGAAAGTGTGAGTCCTCTTAGGGTCTGCATAGGCCTTATACTAGTCTTGTGTTGCTTTGATGTCTTATGGGATTGCCTTGGTCTACTTCTCCAACTCTTCAAGAATTTTCTTGGATACCTAGCCTCTCAATGTTAGATTTAAAAACTTGAGAGGGGATAAGCACTCTTGCCCATACAACACCTGAAAAGGGGACATACCAAACTTTGTTGGTGTGAGGCATTGTAAGCAAACTCTACCAAGGGTAGATATTCAATCCATTTCTTGGGCTCCCTACTACAATATTCCCTTAAAATACCCTTCAACACTTTGGGTTGACCCTTTAGTTTGCCCATTACTTTGGGGATGATATGTGATACTAAAATAAAGTTTTATGCCAATGGCCTAAAAGAGACATGTCCAAAATTAGAAGTGAACAATGAGTCTCTATCACCAACAATCATTTTTGGCAACTTGTGCAGCCTAAAATTTTCCTTAACAAATAATTGAGAAATGTCAAATGCTTTGAATATAGTTTTTACTATAGGAGTGACATGGGCAACCTTTGTCAACATGTAAACAACTATTAGAATCAAGCCATATTGTCCTTGTAATATTGGAAGTCCTACCAAAAAATTTATGTTGATGCACTCCCACTTCATTTGTGATATATTAAGTGGTTGCAGTTCTCTAGGAATTTTGATCATTTTAACCTTGATCCATTGACAATTCAAGCATTGAGTTACATACCTTAATACATAATCTTTCATTCATGGCCAATGATAGCTTTTCTTCACAACTTTTAGAGTCTTTGTGCGTAGTCGCAATGTCTAGCTATCAAACTATTGTGGGCCTCCCATAGAATTTTCTTCTTGAGATCCCAACTATTTGGCACACACAACCTATGCTAATAGTACAAAAGCTCATCTTCCATGTTGATTTGGTATTTGCATTCTAGCTATCTCCTTTAATTTGGATGGATCTGTTTATCTCAAGATAATTAGAATCTTTAGAAATCTCAATAGCTACGAGTTCCAAAATAGGGCTGTTAGGTATAGAAATCAAACTTGCAAGAATTCCTCTATTAGCTTACTCTTCCAAAAGTAGAGAATGTAGGAAAGATTTTCTACTTAGGGCATTAGACCACATTATCTTTTGCAGGGAAAATTTTGATTTCAAAATAAAATTCCTCGAGGACTTCAATCAATCTCCTCTACCTCATGCTAAGATCAGACTATGTGAAGATCCCTTTGAGATTCTTATGGCCTAGTCACAACTGTGAATCTTCTACCAAGAAAATAGCGACTCCATAATTTCAAAGCATGAATGAGTTTGCGGGAAGAATACACCATTAAACCTCCTTCTTGTGTAAGAACACATCCAAGCACCATAATGCTAGCATCTGCTATGAGGACCTTAGATTCCTTTGTAAAATTTGGTAGCTTCATAATAGGAGCAATCATGAGACATTGCTTTAGCTTATCAAATCTTTTTTTCTCTTGATTTTTCCATGTAATTTTTAATTTACTTATAAGAAATTTAGTGAGCGATAGTACTATCAAAGAATAACCTTTGATGAAAATCCTATACCACCCTATGAGATCCAAAAATCTTGAGATTTCTTTGAGAATTTGGGGTCTTAAACATCCTTGACCTTGGTAGGAACCACTGAAATGCCCTCCATCAAGACAATAAATCTTAAGTATTCTATCATCCTCTTGAAGAGTGCACGCTTCTTCTTTTTGGCAAATACCTCATTTTCACGAAGAATTCCTAGGACTATTAGCCAATGGCCTAGTTGAGCTTCATCTTCCTTGGAATACATGAGAATGTCACCAAAGAATGTGAGGAGAAATTCATCTGGGTATGGCTTGAAAATACCTTGGACCACCTTGTTAAATGTAGGAGTGTTAGTAAGGCCAAAAAATGTTATAGTAAACTGTGGGAGCTCTCGCTCAACCGCCAAGACCCACGGACCACTTCTTGTTTCAAGCGTTCCAAGCGAGCTCTAATGGCTATCTCTCACCTAGCCGACGCGCCGTCGATCCTACGAGTGTAGTGAGCTTACCTTGATGCCTGATCGAGTACCCTCCTCTCTCTTGCACTCCGGTAACTCCACGATTCTTGATGCTAGCTCAAGCATCCTCAAGCCTCCTCCATCTCCAAGCTCCATCCTCCATAGCCGCACGCGCAAGAGAAGAGAAGAGAAGAGAAGAGAAGAGAAGAGAAGAGAAGAGAAGAGAAGAGAAGAGAAGAGAAGAGAAGAGAAGAGAAGAGAAGAAGAGAAGAGGAGATGGTGAAGAGCTTCACCCTCTTGATCCCTCACTCCCACACATGCTCACTCTGTCACACTCTCACACTCACTCTCTCAAGAGCACACACAAGAAAGAAGGAGAGAAGAAGAGAGGAAGAAGAAGACTCTTTTTGCCACATGCCAAAGAATGAGCTTCTCATTCACTTTTCAACTTTATATACAAAGCCCTAAATCCTTTTTGGGAGGTCATCCCCTTTTCCCTCTTTTACATGGCCAGTCGTAGCCTAGGCCCTTTTTCCCATTTCCCACCATTCTAATTTATCCTATTCCCAACTAATGTGTACACTTTGCATAGGAGCAAGCCTGGCACTCTTTTACAAAGATTCGGGGGCACTCCCACATTTTAATGGTGCGCCCTTTTACTCTTTTGTTGTCTCGGGGCGACACTGAGGCTTTCTGAGGGTCATGCCCGAACATTTAAATTTTTCGGGGTCTGGTTACTGGTCAAGGCCCCTTTTTCTGATTTTACCCTGTGCCTTTTTTGCTATTTCCTTTTTTTTCTATTTTTCACTCCTCTGTGCTGCGGGAAACACGATAACATTACCCCCCTCCTAGCCAAGTGCCAGTCCCATGGCATTGCAGTGGGACATAGTGGCTAGTTAGGTCGGCTGTTAGGCGGAATAGGTAGGTGGATGACACTGCTTCTAGGGTGATTGGGTGAATTATAGGTGATGGAGTTTAAGGACGATGACCAGGAAAGATTCCGGTATGCTTTAGGCTCCATGAAGATACTCGGCATCTTTCACACTGTTGTGGTGCCCCTTATGTAGCCGGTCGTCCTTTGAGTATTAGAAACACTTGAAGCAATAAGCAATCCCTTAGGTGGATGGTATTGGAGGGATTTATTCTGGAGAAACCCCCTGAATGCTGTTTGCCTTGAAAATCTGTGGCTTTGATTGAAGATCCTTGTCTTTGAGTTGAAGGTCTTCAGGCTTGTGGAATCAATAAGCGATCCGTGGATCTTGAGGCATTGGACATGCATCTTTGGAAGATGAGGTTCCAAGATCTATGCCAATGGCAAATCTATCCTGGCTTGGTTCAATCATGGTAGCCATCAGCAAGCAGATGGCTGGACACTGGTACGGGAAAAAGTTTTGGTCATTAAAGGATGCCGTGGATGATCCTCTTCAGTGGAGTAGCCATTTCTTGAGACTTGATCATAACCTGCAAGAAAAGTTGTGCACGCCCTAGGGGATGTGTCTGCTCACCGTGGAGTGCGTGGTGTTCGTGGCAGTGGAACTGGGAGATGGGTCTAACCTTGGGCAAGCCCTTGGTAATGTCCCACACTTGAGGACCCAGTTCATGCGTCGTTGGAGCTGCGGTGCAAGTCTTAGGGTGACAGGTCTGAAAGTCCTGCCCTTGATGTGCCCTAAGTGTGAAGTGGGGAGGGGGCTAGGGAGAACCCTAGGTGCGGTGATTGTGGTGCTTTTTTTTTTTGAAATGATAAATAGGCCTAATTGTCTTCATCGGAATGAGGAGGAGAAGGGGGTCGGATAGATTTGCTCAAAAATTGGTGACTTTGCATGTAATCTTTCAGATTCATGCGAACATGAAGAGAAGTGGTGGAGAGAAAGGGGTAGTTGCATCTAGTGAATTGGCTGTCGTTCATGTCTTCTAGGAGGGCTAGGCAAAAAGAGGGAAGGAGACTAGCCCTCATCATGAGACGAGCCATGGCGCAATTGTCTATAGCGTTAGGGTCAAAGAATAGGGGAGGTAGGCCGCGCTCTTGTGGAGTCGGGTCCTGCTTAAGAAGTAGCCTAAGTAACCTAAAATAATTAAAAGTTGTTACAAAAGCGGGGTCAGGACATGAGGAGAAATCCACAAGAAAGCGCATCATAGACTCATCTAGGCTTTCTGCGGTAAAAAGAAGGGCATGCTCAAAGGATACTATAGTGGAGCTATAAATAATGGGAAAGTCATACCGCCCATGGAGGGTGGCATCAAAATCTACCCCTACTCTTTGAGGGTATGCCATGTAGGTAGGGTTGTTCTGCTCGAATGGCAGGGTGTTACAAAATGCTATCCAGGCGAGCATGATGATGTCGCATACTCGCCTCCTCCACAGGGGTTGGATTTTGTAGTTTTGTATAGTGTGCGGGATTTCAAAAACCTTATCTTGCCAGTAGTCGGCCGCTTCTATGCCCCAAGAGGTCGGGGTCTTTTCTCGCTCTTCTAGCCATTTTTGCCCCAACCAGCAACCGATCGCGATTACCTCATCCATCACCTTGAGCGGCAGGACCCTCTGCAGACTATTGGGTAGGAGGAAACTGAAGGGGAATGGATCCTTTCCTAGTTCCTGTATCTCCCACAACACCAGTTCTGTGTGGAATCCTGCAGGAAGATCATCAGGGCACGGTGGGAGAGGTGCGGATGGTAGCACGACTGGCTTGGCTCTCAGTTTTTTTTTGGCTTCTTCCACCATCTTTTTGCGTCTTTCCCTAGAGACGGCTTTTCTTTCCGCAGATGGGTCCTCTTGTGGTGGCTCTTGAGACTGCGGCGAGGGGGGTTGTGGGACTACATCCTCCCCGAATCAATTCATATCGATTTTCAGTTCTGCTTCTTCCCCCTGCCGTTCTGCGTGTGCTGCTTCTTCCTTCAATCTGAGGGCGTCGATATCCTGGGGGGTTAGGCTGGCCAGCATTAGGTATTTTCGTTGTTCATCCAAGCTCAGCCTAACCTTCACAGGTAATGGTGGCATCTGCAGTCCAGCGTGTAGGGCTCTTCGTGCCATGCCGAGCTTTCTTTGCATCACCTCCAATGGCTCTCCTTGCGCTGCGTGGGTGGCGTCCAGGATGGTGTCGAGAAAGGCCTTCTGTTGAGTGTTGAAGGCCACTTGGGCTGCCTCTGCCTTGCTCTCTGCGATGATTTTTCCCTTTTCTACCAGAGCAAGGCGCCGCATCAGTGTCTTCACCTTCTTTTCGTTGTGCGTAGCCCACTCCTCTACTCTTTTGTTCATCACTTCCAAGCCCTCTCCCTGTTTTAGGGTTAGCATCATAAGTTTCTGCTCATAGTCTTCCAATTCCCTGACTAGCCTCTCTTGTTCCTCTCTTTCAGAGGTCAGCTGGTCTGTCAGGTGCTCGAGTTCCTCCTGCTGTTCCTCCATGCCTCGTTTTCTTTCTTCATCCCTAGCATTCAGCTCCACCACGAGTGCATCAATCTGAGCAGATTTCGTAGCAAGCTCCTGGTATTGCACTATTAGGAGCTTGTGCTCTCTTTGCATTTTTACTAACTCCTATGTCTCATTTTTGAGCAACTGCCTCTAGTGTTCCTCCCTCTCATCCCTAGCCTTCATTTCTTGTTTGAGATCTGCAATCTCTCGCTGCTGCAAGGCTATCATTCTTGTTTTGTCCAGCTGGAAGGCGGCCACTGATTCCTTCTCAGCCTGCCAACTCAGCCACGACTATCTTGCATTCCTCCTTTGCTTTCTCCAATTGGGAGAGCAGCTCGGCGACGTATTCGTCGTAATTAGCCGATGGCGTCATCGTTGTGTGGATGGGCGAGGTTGAGGCTTCGACTTTTTGCTTTTTGGGCTCTTGCCTGGACTCCGCATCTGTAGCTGGCCTCTTCTATCCTGTGGTTGTGGTCTCTGTGCTCTGTCCCTGACCCATCTCTTTGTTGATGAAATACTGCATCCACGCCACGAAGTTTGACACATCTGCACTGGTCGGGATGCTGGGGGTGATGGTGGTGAGTTCAGCAGAAGGCACTAGGAGGGTAGGAATCGGATGGAGCAGGGCCTTGCCCTTGCCTTTAGGGACTGGAGGTGGCACAAACTCTGGCACCTGTGTGCTAGACCCTGGCCCCTCTTCTCTACGCGGGCTCAGGCTCCTCAGTTCATCTGCTCGGCTCTGTTGTTCGATGGACCGGTGGTGGCTTCCGCCAAGTCCTCTTCCTCCTTCCTTCGTAGCTCTTCCTCTTCCTCATCTGCTTTTCTCTTCCTTTCCTCCTCCGCTTTTCTCTGCTCCTCCTTCTTTTTTCCTTTCTGTTCTTTTTTCCTCCTTTTCTTCTCTTCTGCTTCTTGTTTCGACACCTCCTTTGCTTTCTGTAACTCCTCTTTTCCCTCTCCTCCTCCTGTCTCTTTGTCCTCTGTCTCTCCTTTGCTTCTTTCAGGGATTCTTTCTTCGCCCTCTCCAAGTCTTCTCTCTTTTTCTTCCTGCCTTCATCATTCTTCTTCTTCCTCTGCATCGTCTTCTTCTTGGTTTTCCTGATTGTCTTTTTGCTAGTCTGTCCCTTTCCTTCTTCTTCTATTTCAGTTCTGTCGGTGGACCTGTCTTTGTCCTGGTGAGGAGGCGACGTCTCTGGCATTTCTCCTTCTCCCTCTTCCACCTCCTGTGCTTCCTTTACTGCCTCCTGGATGAGTGCAATCAAGACTCCTCCATACCCAATGAAGGAGGCTTTCTTCCTTTCCGTAACTTTAGAAGCCAGAGATTCTCCTCCTGTTGGTGCACTTCCTAGGGCTAGCGCTTTGGCCGCTTGATCAATCATTTTTCGCATGTACCCATTCCAATCTACTTTGTCTAGGGTATGGGCTGCTACATTCTCCAGCATTACTATGCTAATTCGATGCATTAAGGAATTGTGATGCTGGTTGGAGAAGAGCACATGTACCAACTTGGCCTGCAACCTGGCTTCTGTGTCCGGGATATCCTGGATGCTTATGTCGTCATTCATGAGCACCTCTTCCTTCTTCAATTTTAGCATGGCATAAACATCCCTTTTTTGTTTCCTTTCAGTCCTTGGTACCAATCCCAAAGCCTTCTCCACCAAGTGATCCAGCTCCTGCGAGAATTTTTCAATATACTTTGTGAGGTTGCATTGTTCCACCACCTTCCTGGTTGCTTCCTCCTTGGCCACCACGACTTCTATGTTGTGGATGGTTTGGAACTTGAGCTGGTCGAAGGCGTGGTTCTCTAGATGGATGCGATACTGCTCCCTTTCCCCGTCTGTGAACGTGAGTCGATGGGTGCGGTCTTGCTGTGATATTTTATGCTCCTGCCATAATTCGTAACTTTCGTTAGCATTTTTCACATATCACTTCGCTGGTTGCGTGAGAATAAAAACTCTTGAATGAATTTCTTAGGAAGCCATTTTTTCATACTATATGCTTATGTTTTTCACTACCTTTACTTTACTGTATCCCTTTTGATTCATTTCCCATCTGATTCCTTTCACCTTCACCACATACCCCCTCCCCTTCCATCTTAGAAAAGAATCCTTCCTAGGATTGGGGGTCAAAAGGTTAGGGGCTTTGGGCCTGTTGGGGTAGGAGTTACTTGTGAAGGAGCCAAGTGTAGAAATTTGGATTGTATTCCAATTGAGCGGCACGGTCCAGATCAAAGGGTCGAATTCCTACCTGTGTGACGTATGTGAGGACATCTGTGACGAAGTCACTAGAGTCGACCCGACTTGCGATGTGGAGCTCTTTCTCTGTTAAGAGGCTGTCAAGATAGGGATGCCCCTTGATATGCTTGTCCATGGGTCGGCCCCGAAGAGTGGTTAACACTCTATACGAGGTAGGCGCGACGTAGGTGGGATCATACTCTGCCGTTTTGATGGCTCGGCGTTGGTCATTATATGACATCCGTCAACCTCCCATTGCAACCTAAGAGCGTACCATTGCCTCAAGAAGGGTGATCCAGTATCAACAAGGTGGGATAACCTTGCAATCTCTTGGTCAATGATAGTAGAAGTGGTCTATGGATCGTATGACCTGATGAGACATTGCTTAATGGCTTGCTCTTTGGAGACCTCACTACCGAGCAACTCAGCAGGCAGAGCGAGAAGCCTGTGCAAAGGCGAATTCAAAAGTCTCCCAAGAGCAAGGCATATTGTGCACTTCCGTTGCAAAGGGTTCCTCTAATAGACCCAAGTCCAAGTGGTCATAGCTGAGGGCTAGCGACACGAAGGTGGCATCGAGCCGTTTAATGCAGTCCACCACATCATCTCCGGTGTCCTTCGCAAGGTCAGCGGCAGCTAGCGCTAGAAATGACTTCCATTCATAGGAGGGCGTAAGGCTGACCGGCGGTTGAGGTTTGCTAGAACTAGAGGCTTTGACAGTACATAGTTGCTATTGGGAGTTTCCTTGAGCCTGCAACCGGGATGTTTGGAAGATGGGCGGGTTAGGGTCAGTCATAGTAGCTGGGCTGTTGCAGTCATCTTTCCTACGGAGAGTCGGTTTGACTTGGTCGAATGATGCCACCTGGGACGGTGGCTGTTGCTTGGGCCGATAGGTTTGTGCGACTCTCTTGGGCCGAAGCGTAGATGAGTCGGATGGCTGGGGCTCTGGAGAGCACTGTAGCCTATGGTCTTGAGGTGTTGGGGGACTTGGGCTGATCAAGCTTGAGGGTGGCATATGACTAGTGCCTTTGGCCGTAGGGGCCTTAGGGATCCATAGTGAGGCATTTCCCTCATAGTAGCCTTGAGCATGCAAGAGGGCTTTAGGGACCCATCTTTTCTTAATCACGCGGCTCTTCCTGTGATTGCATCTTGGCCTCCTAGGTTTAGAGTTCTGAGTCTTATGCGGACAGGCGCGTCTAGTCCTAGGCGGTTCTCGAGGCTGTTTAGGCACCCATTGAAAGCGAGGCTGTTGGGCCCTTGCTTTGGTTGCTGCAGTTTGTGGTTTATGGAAGTCGAGGAGCGGCAGACGCGCACTACCCCCCTCCTTAATCTTGCCTACGGATGTTTCTATCGGTGGCCTTGCGGATGGTGATGGTGTCGCGCAGCCCTTGCTGAAAGCTATGACAATGCGCACATTGCCGATTGCTAGGTGGATGCGCTGCAACTCATAATCAACATGGCAGTGAGTCTGCTTTTTGAAGGTTCGCCCGAGTAGTGACTCCATGTCTGCGTCTGTAGCATTGGGCAGCACGTAAAACAACATTGGAACAGTCTCAAACTCGATAGAAACGGCGACTCTGCACTTGCCGAGAAGTGCGTAAGATTGAGTCCCATATGGGCTTAATTTGGTAGTTGTGGGTTGAAGTAGTGGTTTGCCAAGTTGGATCCAATGCTTGTGCGTTAAGACATTGAAGTGTGCTCCCTCATTGATCAAAGTGTTGAAAGTGAATGTTTGCTTGGCAGTGATCGTGACATGGAGGTAAGCGGGTTCTACAGCTTCCTCATCATCATCGTTGATTTCAGTGATTGTGGCTGCTCGTATTTTGACCGTCGGTTCTAGCATTGGTGGCTCATGAAAATGATGAGTGGGAGGGAAGTACTTCTTGACACGATTGCCATTGAAGAAGCTATTCCTTCACCGTCTAGGGTCTCAAGCTCGATATTGCAGGTTCGGCTGATTGCCCGAACCTTGAAGGGTCCGAGACATCTGAATTTCATCTTTTTCTTATGTCCTTTAACTAAGTAGAGGAGCACTAAGTCACCCTGTTCAAACTCGAGTTGCTTGACATGCTTGTCAAACTAGCTCTTGTGTCGGGCTTTCTCGCAGATAAGTGCGTGGGTGGCTAGAAGACGAGTCTCTAATAGGCATTCCAGCTCAACCAGGTCTTGCGTCCATGCTTCCTTCCCTTCCCATTGTTCTTGGAGTGCTATTCTCAGGCCAGGGACGAAGAATTCTAACGATAGAATTGCTTCAGTCCCATAGGTCAGCCTAAAGGGGGTTTGGCCGATAGCCGTTTTATAAGCTATGCGGTAGGCCCACAAGGCTGCCATCAACTTGTTGTCCCAGTCGCTTCGTGAGGCTGAGACTACTTTAGTCAGGACGTTGATAAGAATTTTGTTAGTTGATTTTGCCTGGCCATTAGCCTGAGGGTAGTATGGTGAGGATTTGTGATGGATGATGATAAAGGTGGATAGGAGATGTGCTATCACTTCATTGATGAAGTGTGTGCCTTGGTTGCTAACCAGTTCGATGGGGCAACCGAAGCGCGAGATCACTTGCTCCCATAAGAACTTGGCAATCGTCCTATCATCATTTTTTCATGTGGCTCTTGCCTCTGCCCATTTCGTGAGGTAATCCGTGGCCACCACGATGTACTTGGCTTGTGAGTACTGCGCCGCAGGGCTGATGGGTCCTATGAAGTCAATTCTCCATTTTTCGAAGGGTTGGCGAGCAATAATTGGGGTTAACTCCATTTGATCCTTACGAATTGGGACTTTTGTCCATTGGCACTCATCACAATGCTTGACGAATCGCTTGACATCGCGGAAAAGTGTGGGCCACCATAGTTGGGACTGCAGCACCTTCTGTGCTGTCGTGTCTCCGCTAAAGTGTCCTCCCGCAATGCTGATATGCACCTTCAAGAGCACATCATGCATCTCATGCTCACACACGTACCTACGCAACAATCCGTCTTGCCCCAGCCTATAGAGTTGGCCTACAATCAACTGGTAGGGTTGGATCCTTAGGATCAAGTGCTTAAGTCTTGCCTTTTCTATCGATCGCTCAGGTAGTCCGTGCTCGAGCACTTGGACTATGTTGTCTGCCCAGTATGGTGTTAGATCAGCCTTGAATAGATCTCTCTTGCTAGACAAGTGGAATAAGTGGGTGTCAGGTAACTCGTCAATGATGCCTTGTCCAGCGGCTTCTCCTGTGGGTATGCGGGACATGTGATCGTCCATGTAATGTTGTTTTCCCTTTCGTACCACCATGGAGAAATCGAACTCTAGGAGCAGAAGGAGCCATCCAGCTATGCGTCCTGTAGCACACGATTTGTTTACCAAATAGAGCAGGGCTTGATGGTCCACAAAGAAGATGAAGGGTGTGGCCAATAGATAATGCCAGAATTTCTTCACGGCGAACACCATGGCTAATCCCTCCCTTTCTGTTGTTGAGTAATTCATTTCCGTTTCAGTGAGTTGTCTGCTAGCAAAGCTCACTGGGTAATCTAAGTTATGCTCACCAGGTTGGCACAACACTGCCCCCACGGCAAACTTAGAAGCATCGATGTGCACGTGGAAGGTAATGGTCCAATCTGGGGCTCGAAAAATTGGTGCTGTTGTTAGAGCCTTCTTCAATTCTACGTATGCTCATTGGCATGCCTTGGTCCACTCGAAGACAATCAGCAGCTTGTACAATCACCTGGCAATCATCGCATAGTTTAGTACAAATTGCCGATAGTATCCTGTATGGCCTAAAAAGCATTGAACTCCCTTGTAATTAATTGGGGATGGAAGGTCAACAATAACCCTGACCTTCGAGAAGTCAGTGGCAATGCCGTTCTTTGACACCACGTGTCCTAAGATGCATCCGTGCTTCACCCAAAACTGGCACTTCAAGGGGTTCAAGGAGAGACGATATAAGCGACATCGTTCAAAGACTGCGCGGAGTTTGTCTAAGTGTTTGATCCAGGTCGAATGGACACACAGATCATCGACAAAGACCTCTAACTCCTTGCGAAGCATGTCCTTAAAGATGGTGCACATGAGACGTTGAAAGGTGGCGGGGGCATTGGTCAACCCGAAGGGCATGACTATGTATGCAAAGACACCCCACTCCGTGGCAAAGGCGGACTTATGCTTGTTTGCAGGATGCACTTGCACCTGGTTGTACCCTGAGAAGCCATCCAAAAAACTGTAGGCTTCCTTGCCTGCCACCCTCTCAAGCATGTGCTCTGTGTACGGTAATGGATAGTTGTCTCTCTTCATAGCAGCATTCACCTTCTTGTAATTGATGCACACTCGGATTTTGCCGTTCTTCTTCATCACGATGACTATGGGTGATACCCAGTCTGTGTGCTCAATTTCGTAAATGAATCTAGCTCTCATCAGCTTGTCAATTTCCTCCTTGATAGCATGAGCTTGTTTTGGATTCATGGGGTACGGTCGCTGCTTGACCGGCGTTGCATCCGACATCATGGGTATGTTGTGAGTCACAACACTCGGTTCTACCCCCTGCAACTCTTCTAAGGACCAGGAAAATATGTCTATGTACTCCCGCAAGAGAGCGACAAGACTCAATTCTTCCTTACTAGTCAAGTCATCGGCAATGAACATTGGTCGGGGTGTCTCCCCTTTCGGGGCTAGGTCTACTTCTTTGACCTTGGATGGTCCTTCGATTGGTTCGCTCGTCTGCCCTTGACATTTGGCACCTAACAGAACCACTACCCTATCCCCTTTTTTGAATTTCATGAAGCATTTAGGGAGGTCCTGCGGCTTCCGCTGTTCTTCTGATCGTGTATCCCTGGGGTGCTTTGCCTTATCCTGCCTTAACCGTCTGCACATTAGGTGGACAGGTAAGTCCCCCTTGGTGCGTCTGGTCATGGGCGGCCTAGGGATCTCTGGGTCACTATCTGAAGTAACTTCTGATTCGGAGTCAAACCCTCCATCTTCGCTAGAAGAGGTGGTCTCCCCTGGTGGCCGCAGTTCAGATGGTGTGTTGAGTGTTGAAATGACTTGTTTTTTGGCTGGTTTTTGTTGTTTTTGAGAGCTGAATGGTTGATTTTATGAGATGATTGATTGGTTTGGAAGTGGTTAGAGAGTGTTTTGGATGATGTTGATTGTGTTTTGGAAGTTCATGATGTTTATTAGTGGTTCTGTGATGCTCTGATAGGTTCTGATTGGTTCTGTATACCTTCTGTTTTGTTCTGTTTTGGTCTGTTTTGTTTTGATTATCTTCTGTAAGGAGGGATGGATTATTGATTGATGAAGATTGAGATATTGTGAAAGTTTATTGAATGGTTTGTGAGAGTTTGGAATGGTTTAAGAATGAGTTATGTGGTTTTGATGACCTTCTGTAACCTTCTGTAGGTCTTCTGTAGAGCCTCTGTTTTTGTTCTGTTCTGTTCTGTACTGTAGCGGTTCTGGTACTGTTCTGTGACTGTTCTGTATGCTTCTGTATGTGTTCTGATGGATGAGAGTGTAGCTTGGGAAAGTTTTCTAGCCTTGGAAAGAGGTGAATACAAGTGCAAAAGAGTTGAAAGAAGTAGCTGCTGAAGACTCAAGTGAAGACTAGAGTGAAGTGACAGTAGTGAGCTATGAAAGGACACTGTAGTGGCTCTGGTGACTCTTCATATCAGACATACCTCTTGGGAGGGGTATCCACGACCTAAGAATGATTATTGAGAGTGATTGTGAGAGATTGTAGTGAGGATATGATGTATTATTGATGGAGAAAGAGAGAGAGAGTCAGAGATAGCCAATTCTACTCAACTAGAGTGATTGTATATGAGAGATTGAGAGAGAAGACTATGAAGATATTGAAGATGAATACTATGTGATGTATTTCCATTCAAAGATGGTGTATTTCTTTGCTTTCTTTGTTCTATTGATGGATTTTGTGAAGATATTGAAGAATATGGTTGATTCTATCAAATCAGTGGGAGATCTACATGATGTTGTATGAAGATTTGTTGTGCCTGGTGTTCTTTTCTTCATTGTGATCATATGAAACATGATAAACAAGCTTGTTGATGTTACAAGATAGATTTTCTTGCAAGAGAATTCCATTTTCCTTGGTGTTCCTCTCGAGGCTCCATGTTTTTGGTGCGTAGCCGGGGAACCTTGCCATCAACAAGCACCAGAAGAGGTGGAAAATGAAGGAAATGGCATTGCCAAGAAGAGAAGAATTCAATGGATGTTTGTAAAGTTCCTTCTTCCACTGAAGAGTTGGAATTCCTCATAATCAAAGAAACTTTCCACAATAAGTTCATCCCACAATGGCGGAAACACATCACCATCATGATGCATGCTCTATGTGGTGGGCAGTTTCCTCTTCCTGTTGAAGCAGCAGCAACTTGCATCTTGGTGGCAAACTGTTTGGGAATAAACTGAAGAGCAGAAACAGAGAGAATGACCATCCATGGAAGATTTAGCATTCATTGAGAAGTTTCCAGACAACATCAAGTGGGAGATTGTGAAGAAGCTTCAGGAATCTTGGTTTGTAGAGGTTCACAAAGACAAGAAGGAAAAGAGTTGGAATTTGTTCGTGGATGCTCAACAGCAAGATACATGGGATGCTTGGTGTACTGATAATCTTCTATTTGTTCAATTAGCAACCCACTGGAAGTTGGTAGACAGAGTGTTTTTCACAATATACAATGTTGAAACCATTAGAAGCTGGCATTACTATGACGATGGCACCACCACAATGCTCAGATGTATGCATTTTGACACCTTCAGAACCGAATACCTTTCTCTGTGCAGTAGAATGAAAGCAGAATTTAGGGGCGTTGAAAAAAAAGAAGTAGAAGAAATGTTGGCAAGAGAGTCCTCCAGAGACTGAAGTCTTCTGTTAACCCTCTATGGAGCACTAACAACATACTGGAGTCAACCCCCTGATGAATGACGCAATAAAGAGGCAAGCATTAGAACGAGTCCAGAGGTACGTGAGAAGAGAGAAAGCAAAAATCAAGGCTGAGAACGAGCTCGCAGCAGAAGCCGCCTTTGACGCCCTTGAGGAACTCTTTACAGAAGTGCCAATGGCACATCAAGCCCTTTCTCCTCCTGCTGGAGGTCCACTTCCAAGCCAAATCCGTCCTGGAAATATTGATGACAGGCCAGCGAATGTAGATCCATTGCCAGTTTTTAAGGGAGAGTACAATGAAGACCCCGATCTTCATGTAGCAGAGTTTATGATAGCGTGTGTGGCTAACAATGCCAGAACCCCTGAGCATTGGTTGGCAATATTTCCCGCCACTTTCAAGGGCGCGGCGTTTCAGTGGTATGAGAGACAAGCAGCAGGAACTTTTGGCACATGGGACGACCTGAAGTTGGCCTTCCTCACTAAATTTAGGCGTGAAGGTTTTGAAGAGCGGATGAGAGAGGAATTTATGAACCTAAGTCAGTCCTCTGGAGAAAGAGTAGAAGCCTATGTCTCACGAATGGAATCCATCCTAAAGAGAAGGACTAACCATAATCTAGATGATGGCATTCAAAAGGGAGTGTTTCTCAGAGGATTACAACCAGAAGTCCGTAAGTTTGTGGAGTTGCAAAGACCAGCCACCCTGCAAGCTGCAACAGAAGGTGCAAGACTGTACGATGAAGTGGAAGCTAGATTGGCAATGAATACAGGAAGAGGAGTCCTACCTCCTCTGATGCCAGGAATGATGTATCCACCAAATGCAGTTCTAGGGACTGTTCCCTATCCCTACCAACAGATGCCCCTGGTATCACAGTACAGTGCACCAAATCCACAGTGGCTACCATCCATGCCTCAAATGGTGGTTCAACCACAACAACAATGGTCCCAACCAATTTCCTCAATGCCAAATCAGCAGCAACAGTGGAATCCTACCAACTGGAGCCAATGGCCAACAGTTCAAACATGAGCCCTGAATTAGAACCGGAACAGAGACCCCTTTGTACCAGCCCAACCGGTTTATACAGTGATTACAGAGACTCCTCAAAACCCTCCTGCCAGTACCTCAGGAGGAGAAAGCTTGAAGGATTACTTATCCAACTCAGTTGCAAACATAAAAAAGGAGTTGATGGATGTGATTACAGAGCAGCTACAGACGCTGAAAGTGAATACTGCTAGCATATCCAACGTTGCAGGAGCAGGAAGAGATGTGATGCGGTCAAATACTTGGTGTGGTAAGTGTCATCAAGCAGGCCATTTAGCCACTGAATGTACACGAAAACCAACTATTCCTGGGGCCTTCTGTTCCTACTGTTTGCGGAAGAACCATATAGAGGACATTTGCTCTCTGAAGGAGATGCATGATAGGAGAAGGAAGGAAGAAGACGCAAGATTCAACTTGTTGGAATCCAAAATGACAACACAGGATATTGGACCCAAGCCTAGAGAGTTTGGTCCTAATTTCGGACCCATAAGATTTCCCTCTCAAAGTTATAGAGGAAGACAGTCTGGTGGTGGTCAGAGATCAGAAGTGGAGTGTTATAGATGTGGAGAAAAGGGACACATCTCACCAAATTGTCCAAATCCTAGAAGGTCAGTGGATTACAAGCCCTTATGCAGTCGATGCAAAGGAGAAGGCCACACTGCAAAAGATTGTCCAAGCCCAGCCCCAGTGACAAACAGTGCTACTGATAGTCCGGCCAAGGCTCAAGAGCCTACCTCCAATTAGTGGAATTGGAAGTTGCTGCCATAACACGTGCAAATAAGAAGGAACCATCTATCCAGAAAGAAAATAACCCTCCTGCCAGAACAGTGAAGTTCAATCTTCCACCAAAAGAACAGAACAGAACAGAACAGAGCCCTACAGTGCCACAGAGAGTTACAGAGACAGTTACAGAGACAGGACCGGAGGTCCAGGAGATAGAAGAAGATGAAGTGCCGCAAGTAGCAGAAGAAGTTCCCATGATGCCTCTGTTGGAAGAAAGAGGAAAAATGAAAATGGGTGTTGCCCCATTTCCTAACCGGTTAGAGAAGCCAGTGGATCCTATTAAGGAATACGATCTGGTTAGAGATCTAGATACCTTTAAACCAAACCTCACATTCCGACAATTATTGATGTTGTCTCCCAGTTGCCAAAAAAGGTTCAAAAGTATACTGACAAGAAGACGTGGCTTAAGGATTGCTCCCTCAACAGCAACAAAGTCCAACAAAGCTCCAGATCCTGTCAAAGAAGTGGACGTAGCTAACGCCTTTCTAGATCCGGGTACTCCAGAGACTGGCGTGTGGATAGAAGGATGTTTTATTGCAAATGCACTGATTAATGGAGGTTCATTAGTGAACATTATGACGGATGTTACAATGAAGGATTTAGGCCCACCCAATGGCTCATTAGACTGGCGGATCAGAGCAGAATCAAGCCTTTGGGCATTCTCCCATATGTGAAGACTACAGTGGCTGGAAATGATTATTGGCTAACCTATCTGGTGGTGAAGCCAAACTCTTATGGCACATCCTATCCTCTGTTACTGGGCAGACCATGGCTTTTTGAAGCCTGAGCAAGGACGGATTAGTTCAAAGGAACTTTGACTTTGGGTAGAGGACCCAACAAAGTGGTGCTGAAACTGTATGGTTCTCAAAAAGGACATGGATCCACCTCCTTGGAATTATCTTCTGACTCCCCTAATGAGGCTACAGATGGAACATCAGCAGACGAAGATGCTATCAAACAGATCCTTCCTAAGAAAACAGTGGCACGTTCCTTAACAGTGGATACTGTAAGTCGACTTCCAAAAGATGCAAAGCCATTATCAATGGGTGAATACTTCCTGCCTGAACCGGGAATGACTTCTGAAATCACTTCTGACAGTGAGATAGAAGCATGGATGTATTGCTCTCCCTGTTACATGGCCATAGCAGAAGCCGAGACAGAGGCAAAAGATGAAATAGAAAACCTGTTCTTCTCTTATAGAGCTCTTACAGAGACAGAAGCAGAGACAGAAGCAGAAGCAGAAGCAGAGACAGAGACAGAAGAGGATGGATATGATATGGACGAAGAAGGTTATGAAAGTGAGCTAGAAGAGTCTATTCCACCCGAAGAGGATACATTTGGAGAAGAAGTTTCAGAAGCATAAGAAGCAGACGAGCTCATGCTATGGGACAGAATGGTGATGGTACCATTTGGTCTGGTAAATGGATCTTCTCATATGCAAAATCTTTATAAGAAATGGATTAAGAAGAACAAGCCGTCTTTCAATAGTGGCTCATGCCATCCTCACCCATCCTTGCCAAAGAAAGATGATGATGATGCACCGTGCCAACAAGCACCAGTCCCACAAACCCAACAGGAATCAAAGGGTTCCTGTTATGTGATGTTCCTGGATGTGTCATCTTCAGAAGAGGTGTCTTCAAGCCAAGAGGTAATTAATTTTGAAACCAAACCCGAAACGGCTCTAATCCCATTTCAACATCTTAAGGAGCAACATGTCTTCACCAAAAGAAGAAGTTGGTTCTAGTGGGACATCAGAAGAGGATACCACTCCTTTGAAGGAGTCGGATCTGTACCCAGAAGCAGTCCGTGGGACCTTCATCCGTGAAGTAGAAGGTGAAAGGCAGTTAACCTTTGTGGATTCAGATGGCATTGAACGCCACTTGAAGGTGGGTAGCAGTCTCCCAAAAGAGGAGTTGTCAACCTTGTACAACTTGTTGAAAGAAAATTTAGACGTGTTTGCATGGTCCTACAAAGACCTAAAAGGGATTGATCCCACAATATGTCAGCATCATATTGACTTGGAGCCTGATGCCAAGCTAGTACGGCAATGACAAAGGTGAATGAACCCGAATTATTCCACATTGGTGAAAGCGGAGCTGCTGAAGCTTTTGGAAGCCGAGTTCATCTATCCAGTGGCAAATAGTGAATGGGTTTCACCCATTGTGGTTGTACCCAAGAAGAATGGCAAATTGCGAATTTGTGTGGATTTCCGAAAGCTCAATTCTAAGACGAAGAAGGATCACTTTCCTATCCCTTTCACAGACCAACTGTTGGACACAGTGGCAGGACATGAGCTTTATTCCCTTTTGGATGGATTTAGTGGATATAACCAAGTCCAAATCGCAGAAGAAGACCAGTCCAAAACAACCTTCACCACAGAATGGGGGACCTACGCTTATCGAGTGATGCCATTTGGACTCTGCAATGGCCCTGCTACTTTCTAGCGAGTCATGATGGCTGCATTACAAAATCATCTACACGACTTTATTGAGGTATATTTGGATGACTTCTGTGTCTATAGTTTGATCCGTGCACACTGGGGACACCTGGAACAATGCTTCGACCGATGCCGGGAGTATGGGATTTCCCTCAACCCCGACAAATGCATCTTTGGGGTCTCTTCTGGAGTCCTGTTGGGCCACATTGTCTCTGCACAAGGGATATCAACAGACCCTGCAAAGATCGAAAAGATCGCAGCTCTGACCGCACCCACCAACCTCAAACAGTTGAGGGGATTCTTAGGCCATGTGGGTTACTACAGAAGGTTCATAGCTCATTTTGCAACAAGGGCAATCTCCTTGCACAAGCTTCTGAGGAAAGATGCAGAGTTTACTTGGACGGAAGAATGTGACAAAGCCTTCCACACTCTGAAGCAGTGTCTGATTGAGGCACCCATTCTGCAACCTCCTGATTGGACGAAAGAGTTCCATGTACACACTGATGCATCAATTGAAGGCTTAGGTGCTGTCCTTTGCCAGAAGGGTTCCTCGAAGCTGGATCAACCGATCTATTACGCAAGGCGAAAAGTCACTGATAGGGAACGGAACTACACAGTGACAGAGCTGGAGTGCTTGGCAATGGTGTTTGCCCTAGAGAAGTTCCGCCACTACCTCCTATCCATCCACTTTAAATTTTATGTGGATCATGAGGCCCTGTCCTTCTTGATGAACAAAGCAGATGTGAAAGGACGAATGATGAGATGGCTCCTTTTATTCCAGGAGTTCGACTTTGAGGTGATTACTAAGCCTGGTCGTTCCCATGTTCTGGCTGATCATCTGTCGCGTATCCCACAAACTGCAAACGAGGAGCAGGATGATCCAGACCACCCTGATGCTTCCCTATTCTTGGTAGAAACTGTAACTCCCTGGTATGTAGATATTGCCAATCTGCTGGCAACCCAACAGTATCCTCCTGGTATTTCTAGTCGGGAGAGGAAGAAGCTTATGCTAGAATCAGTCCCCTACACCCTGTTAGGCGGTGCACTGTACAAGAAAGGCAAATATGAAGTGCTCAGAAGATGTGTTGCAGGAAATGAGATTGGGATTTTTCTGAAGACTTGCCATGACGAGCCGTGTGGAGGCCACTTTGCAGGAGAAGCTACAGCCAGGAAGGCTCTGCTAGCAAGTTATTGGTGGCCTACTATCCACAAGGATGCCTATGATTACTGTAAAAGATGTGATGCTTGTCAAAGACTGGGGAAACCCACGAAGACAAGTGCCATGCCACTGCAACCTATCCTTCCCCTGAAGCCATTTGAGAAGTGGGGCATCGACTTCGTAGGTCCAATCGATCCTCCTACCAGAAGGAAACAGAACCGATACATCCTCCTATGTACGGATTATGTCACAAAGTGGTGTGAAGCTAAAGCCCTCAAGCGGGACGATGGTAACAGCGTGGCCCTGTTCATGTACGAGAATATCATCACCCGTTTTGGCAGTCCCTTAGAGCTGGTAAGTGACAAAGGCACTCATTTCCTTAACAAAATCGTGGAAGAATTGACAGAGTTGTATAAGATCCGCCATCGCAAGTCCACTCCTTATTACCATAGAGGCAACGGCCAAGTCGAAGTCACCAATCGCATCCTCTGCTCGATTCTGACAAGAACGATTGCCGCACATCGTCGTGATTGGGATGATCGACTTACAGAGGCCCTCTGGGCGTACAGAACCTCCCATAAAGCAGCAACAGGACAGACACCTTTCCAGCTGGTGTATGGTACAGAAGCTGTTTTTCCTGTTGAACTGGAATTACCCTCTTTGAGAGTGGCTATCAAAGAGCATTTGGGGAACGATGATTCACTGCAACGCCGTCTCCTGCACCTGGAATGTTTGGACGAAATTCGTAGGATGGCTCTCCAGTGCATGGAAGCCACGCAAGCTCGACACAAGGCTTACCATGATAGCTTCATCAAACACAAGGAGTTCAAAGAAGGTGATTTGGTCCTAGCCTATGATTCACGATTTGGCAAGTTTCCTGGCAAGCTCCAACAGCCGTGGATGGGCCCATATAAGGTACTTGCTGTCAACCCTAATGGCTCTGTCCAAGTGCAGACCATTGATGCCTCTAATGATTCCTTTATGATCAATGGATATCGCCTGAAGAAGTACTTCCCTCCTTGGGATCTTGACAATCACGGTCACTTGATCCTTTCCCTCGTTGGCGCGGCACTCTATTGCTTATGATGCTACTTCTGATAGCCATTCTTCAGCCACTCTTGATAAAGTGGACACAACCCTCTGTCCCCTCAACCCTACCTTCCAGCCTTGATCTCTTATCCTCTATTTTCCACCAACGACAGAGGTTGGTTCTGACAAATGGTCTTTCTACCATTCCCTTGCTCAATTCAAAAAAAAAAACAAAGAAAAAAAAAAGAAAAATATACATATCGGTCATGGGAGAAAAGGACTAAGGTCCCTGTCATGCCGACCTATTCTTCGAGAAAAGGTGGAAACACCCTCGGGAATAGGGGGGGGGAAAAAAAATAAAATCTGTTATGAGAGAAAAGGAAGCAATTCCCTGTCATAGCAGGCCTCGTTCCAAGAAAAGGTGGTAAACACCCTTGGGCGGGAAGCTGGCTGTGGAAAAGGTGGCAACACCCAGCAGTCCAGAAAGTGGATTCATTAATTGATATCCCTAGGATCCAATTCCGAAGCTGCCTCCCTTGGTACGCTGTGTCCTGGGTATCTCTGCAGGGCGTCTAACTGTCTTTTAGCAGACGACATATTCATGTCCAATACAACATTTGATTTGAGGGCTACCTCCTTGGGTACGCCTCTTCAACAACTGACGACGCGATCTTCATCGACAAATAATCGAGTGACGTGAGCTTTCATCCTAACTGGATGGGGAAGTGAGTATGGTTTCCCTCTATAATTATCAATAATGAGTGAGACAAAGGGTGGGCCGAGAGACCAGTCTTTTCCCTTCAAATCAAATGAGAGGTGAGAAGTGTGAATGAAGTGTTTCACGCACGGGATGGGCCTCTCAATGCACAAAGCACAATTTGTTCTGTGCACTGCACCATAAGGCTCCCTGGCCTTCCTTCTCGCACCGTATGCCGTCACAGGGCAGGATGCACAATTGCACCATCGAATGCGCACAAGGCATACAACCTTTGCACAAGTGATCGTGAGGATTACCTCAATGGGTTTCAGGAAAAGGCTGCCCTCTTGTATCTCTCAACAGAGCGTGAGACATAGGGGGTGGGATGAGTGTGACTGGAGTTTCTTTAATCAATTACCGAGAGGTGAGATTAAGGGACGTTATGACACTTGGAGTCAGGTATGTTCCCGTTTCCCTGTGCACCCATGGGATGGGTCTTTGCCATCATCACAAGACACATCACCCTATTCTGTACACTACACTGTTAGGCTCCCTTGCCTTCCTTCTTGCACCTATGCCAGACGGGTTGGACGCACTAATGCACCATCAACTGTGCACCTTGTCATACTCCTTCTGCACCATTCCCCCCTTGTCGATTCCTCAACCGGGTACGAGATATGGGTTTCAATCCTTATTTCTCGAGTGATATTAGTCATGGGGCGAGTGACTGTTCTTTCATTCCATTTGAGTGACTGTGAGTTGAGTGTAGTATCTCTCATCATCGACGAATTTCCTGCGATTCCTTCCATCAGCTACCTCCCTGAGTGCTGCCGTGTGGTCCCTTCTATGACGGACATGTGCCGAGAAGATGCCTTGGTACCTCCAGAAGTCGACAACAACACAGGAAGTGCCATCGACAATTGACCTTGATCCTTAATAAAATGGGCCAAGTTTTTCTAACCCTACACTTTCTGTTTTCCCGTGACGTTCATGTTTTAAGTGTGGGGAAGTTAGTGGATGGTCTGTGGTGTGGTCCTAGGTCCCTGTTGCTCGGTTAATCCTATCTGTTGAGGTCTTAAGTGTGGGGACGTGTCCCTGCGCGTCTACATTGTATATCCTCTGCATATGCCTTAACCTACTCATGCATGTATGCCATGACTTGCTTTTCCCCTAATGAGATCCCTTCCCACCCACCCGTTTATGTTCCACCCACCCTTGGGGCTGTTCCCTTGAAGTTTTCCTTCATTCCCTGATTTTGAGGTCCTGTCCTATGAATGCACCCTACGTTCACCGAAGTCCAAAATCAACCTTATAGCCCTGTTCCCTCCTTTGAATTGACCATTTTTCCCTTTTACCTACCCTTGTTCCGGTGCACGGTTTTTGAGTTATTAATTTTTGAAGCATTTTTCACAAATTAGCCGGTTTTCCATGTGAATGCACTTTTCTTGCTTCGGAACCGTGATCTGATGTCATAGCCCTGCCAACCACTTTTCCCCTGACATTTTTTCTTTTTACGCCGTGTCATTCCGATACACGGCTTGTCCAATATTAATTTTTCGGTTTTTTACAACTTTTTTGTGCGTCTTTTTGACATTTTTCCATGTGAACCTACCCTGTTTGCATCGGAATTCCAATTTGATTTGATAGCCGTGTCCCTTGTGTCTTCCCCCACCTTTTTCCTTTTTCCTCCCTCCTCTTTCGACTTTCGAATTTTTACTTATTACTTTTTTCGTGAGTTTTCGGGTGTATTTTTGGAGTCTTTCACATGTGAACCCCTCCTCCTTCCACCGGAACTGCAGTTTAACATGACCATCCTGTGCCATTCTTTCCTGCGGACATTTTTCCTTTTTACTGCATGTCATTCCGGTGAACGGTTCGTCCGATATTAATTTCCGATCCCATTTTCGGGTTTGTTTTTTGGGTTTTTCCCACGTGAATGCGTCTTATCTCCGTTGGAATTATGTTTTGATGTGATAGGATTGTTGGGCACATCTTTCTGCGTAGTTTTTCTTTTTTCTGCACCTCGTTCCGATGCACGGATCTCCCGATATTAATTTTTAATTGCGTTTTTTGGTTCATTTTTTGTGTTTTTTGCACGTGACCGCCCTTTACCCCTCTCGGAACCTCCGTCGTATATTTTCCCTGTCTTTCGCCTGCCGTCCTGCCCACTTTTTATTTTTACGTCCTTTCGTTTTGACGTTCCGATTGGGAGTTATTAATTTTTCTTTATTTTTATGAGTTTTTACGTGCTCCGTCCCGCGCGTGAACGCGCCCTTTTTCAATTTTACATGTTTTAACGTGCCTGGGTCGTGTCCGGGTGCTCCGTCCCTGCATCCAGACGCCTTTTCACTCCCGTCACCGCAAATTTTTTTACCCCTGCCCCGCGCATGCGCGCGGGACAGGGGCGTCTCCCTTTTCCTTTTTAATTCATTAATTACTTAATTAATTCATTTATTATTA
Organism: Lygodium microphyllum; assembly: GCF_053477565.2. NCBI lineage: Eukaryota > Viridiplantae > Streptophyta > Polypodiopsida > Schizaeales > Lygodiaceae > Lygodium > Lygodium microphyllum. Next base: position 71,195,549 of record NC_141141.1, read on the forward strand.
TTATTATTATTATTATTATTATTATTTAACAAAAAAACCTACCCCTCCCCCCAACAGCCACCCTCTCTCCCCTCCCCGACCCTCAACTGCCCTCCCCTCTCTTCCCTCTTTCTCTCTCTCTCTCTTCTTCTTCCTCTCCCCTCTTTCTCTCTCCCTGACTCTCCCTCCCTTCCCCTTCTTCCTTCCTCCTTCCTCCTTCCTCCTTCCTCCTCCCCCCCATCTCCTCCACCCCCTCCCTTCGCTTTCCTCGTTTCTTTCTTCCCCTCCTTCCCACCTCCTCTGCCCTCCCGCCGGGTACTTCCCCTCCTTCTCGCCCAATAATAAACAAATTTGACAAAAATTTTGAAATTTTATTAAAAATTACTGAAACCTTTTTCCACCATTATATATATATATATATTTATAGCCTAAAATTTTCTATTAAACAATTCAAAAAAATTCCATATTTTCCAATTTATTCCAATTTACCTAAACAAAAAAGAGTAAAAAAAAAACCACCAAATCATTTTAAATTAGTAAAAAATACCCACAAAAAAATAAAAATCTAAAAAATTCTAAAAAAAATTCCCCTCACCCCCTTGACCATTTTCCATTTATTTTTCACTTTCAAATATTTTCATACATGGAACCCCTATTAAAAAAAAAAACCAACAAACAACAATTAACCATACAAATTTCCATCTTATTTTTATACCCTAAATTGTAAAAATGTCCTACCTGGTTGACAATTTCTTTTTACTTCATCCCCTGCCCATCTTTAATTATTCTTCCTTAAAAAAATTTTTTTTGAATACATAACCACATTCCATTTATTAAAACACAAATCCAGAAAACCACACATAACTCCAATCACCACACATAATTCCCCCTAAACTACCAAACACACACAATATAAAATTAATAATTAAAAAATAAACAAAAACTATCCTAACGCATCATCATAATATTAAAAATCATACTCAAACTCAACACATCCACTAAGGTTTTGTCTTTGTTGTTCCGTCAGTGGTCTTTACTTTTCCTTTACTGGATTCACTTCTTTTGGGGGACTCTTCCGTGCGCATTTCTGCATTACATACACACCCCTTCCAGGTATTTATTTTATGTACTTTATTTATTTTCATTTCCCACTTAATCACAAATTAATTGTTAAAATGAACTATTTATTCACCCACAGTTTCCACGCGCATTCGCGCTATACACACATATTTTTTTTAATTAAAATAAACCCGCCGTTCACTTAGCACGCGCTACGTGCGCTACAGAGACACTTTAATTTTTAATTAAAATGAACCAGCCGTCACATGAGCACGCGCTGGCAAAAAAGCGCTTCACATCACCTTAATTTGTAATCAATGAACTTGCATTTAGAGACCCAGTCTGGGTATCGAAGTCCGGGATTCGAATTAAAGCACCGTTTTCACATCATAATTGATACTTAAATTTATAATAAGGAACCGCCGTTTTCTTGCTAAGGTTTATCACTTAATAAAACTTCACCCATTTCTTAATAATTTCTTAAAATCAACCCTTCATTAAATTAATTCCCCCTCACTGCACTTAATTCCCTTTTTTAATGAACCGTTTCGTGGGATGGGTATGCACAGTCCTTAGAGTTATTTCCATGGTCAACCACTGGTTTATCCACGATGTAGTCTTGATATGTGTCGGATGTGGTATTGTTTTGGTTTACTGTCTTTGATACGGTTAAGGGTACGGTGTGTAGTTTTTTCTTTTATTGCCTGATACGGGGTTCTGGGTGTTTGTCTGCTGCATAGCATGAAGCTTTCGGTCGCATATGTCTAAAGGTCATGTCGAATTTTTTCTAGGCTGTGGTTTGCTTGGGGTTAGTTGGTTGAGTCACGTTTTATTGTTTTGGTTGTTCTCTTATCCTTGGTTTTTTGTCTGTTGCTTTGCAGGCATTCTCCTTGATTGTCTATGTTTGTGGTGTGTGTGTACCCATCTGAATGGCGCCTTCTCACGCTCCTCCCCCTATCCAGTACGTCCCATTAGTTAGTAGGGATTACTCTTCCCTACTTACTTTTGAGCCTCTCATGAAGGCGGGACTTGCTGCTTTTGTGGCTACTTCTTTTCCATTGCTTCCTGAGGATCCGTCGTTATGTGATGAGTTTCTGGCCTCTTACAGCAAGAAGACAGGACTAGTCTAGGGAATTTCTATGACTTTGACACCTCGAGGCTTAGGGAAGGCTCTATCTCTTTCCTCCAAAGGTGAACCTTTTGCTACCACTCGTCAGCTTTTCTCTAATGAAGAGATTCTGAAGCTGTTGCAAAAGCAGACAAGGAAAATGCTAGATGTTAAGAAGGTGATCAACTCTTCAGGAGTTTCCTTTTTTATGATCACTGATCCCATATGGAAGATGATCTTTCAGTTTCTCCAGGACAGGTTTATACCTGCCAAAACGCCATCCCAGTACTTGTCCAAAGAGCTTTTTACAGCTTCCAGGATGGTGTTGAAAGGAATTGCTATTGATTGGAGCACTTACCTCCTCACTAAAATGGATCAACATTTCGTCAAAGTCACCAGGGGTAATGTTACCAATGTCACATATGGATCATATTTGTCTGCCTTCTTGACTTATTCTGGTTTACAGAAGACTGTGCCTCCACCTCCTCCATCAGATCCAGTACCTCCTCCTCCACCTTCAGATGAGTCAGAATCCATTGATATAGAGGATGATGATTCTCCGCCTCCCCTGGTCATCCAGCGCAAACGCTTAAAGCGGGTAGCAGATAAAGCTCCTTCCGTACTTCCTTCAGTGCCCATTCCTGCTACCTCTGGCAGTGATCTCCCTGGGTATCTCACTTGTAATAACCTGTTCAGAGCACATCGAGAAGGATCCTTGGACATATCAGTTCCCTCCCTGAACAGTCTAGTCTTAGGAGATGCAATTCCTTTCCTCTGTAAAGATATTCAGAGCTCCGTTGAATTGTCAGTGACAGCCTGTGTTCAACAGCTGTACGCGTCTTTTTATGAAGAACTCATGCAGTCTAAGGACCAGTTGCATAAGGCAACATCTGAGTTAGCATCTGCTAAGGATACCCTAGCAGATTTATTTAAGCAAATGGAACAGCAAACCCAACTGGTTGCTACCCAAACCGATGAGCTCTCTTCTTTGAAGATCCAGTTACTAGAGGCTCAATCCTAGGTTACTAGCCTTTCAGAGGAGAAGGAGAGGATGCCCAGAGAAGCGCAGGAGTTCCAAGCTATCTTAGATGACAAACTTTTAGCTTTACAGACTGCTAATGACACAGTGGCCTCCCAAGCCTCCCAAATCAAGCAGTTGCAAGATCAACTGGCCAAGTCCCGCTCTGTTCCTCCAAGCCCTAATGTTCCCTTGATTCCTTCTCTTTCACAGCAGGACTTGGCTGCTCTTCAAAGACAGGCTACTTTGTGTCCTCTATTCCAAGATAAAGTGGACAGATTGCAATCCAGAATGGACTTGTTATGGTCTATATTTGAGCAGTTTCAGGAATATGTTCCACCAGACCATTCTTTCTTTGTCCACTACCACTTATAGAAGTTGGTCTTCTACACGAAGCTTTCCACGATGGATTTACCTCTTCCAGAGGATGGCTGGAGTGGGGCTTGGTCTGCTGAGTTGCTGACAGAGGTAGTAAGGATGGTGTTTGAAGATTCTGTCACGCCAGATACCATGTTGATGTCATACATGTATCTACGAGGAGACTTGTTAATTCCCGATGAGGTGGATATGGCATGGTATGTGGGGGATGTGGTATTACAAGCTGTTTTGTATGTCAACCATTTGGAGTTGCACATAGCTGACATGTTCCAGAGCTACTCCTCCAAAGTGGCTGATTGTCATGATAATTCCTGGCATCCCATGATTGATTCTGTGGTCCTGAATCAAAGACAAAACACAGCTCCTACCTCTGCCCAAAGTACTAATCAACTGAGGATGGATCTCTTAGCATATCTTTCGAAACATAATCCGTTTGATGCTACCTTCTTTGATGCCTATCATCGACGATCTCTCTTAGGACCTTCTGTTCCTACCCTTCTCTATTACCAACAAATGGCTCACCGATATGCTATATATCTTTCCCTTTGTCAATCTAATCCCGCAATTATTTTACCCCTTCTTTTCCAACCTTCATCTTTCCCTCAAATTCCCATTTTTACATACTGTTCCTTTATTGAGGATAGGGTATTTTCCCCTTCTCCACCCTGTCCTTCTCCATCCATTCATGTACCCTCCACATTTCCTATTTATCAGTTAACACCCTTCCTTAGTGATTCCCTCCACATTTCTGCCACTCCTTCTTTAACCTTTTCTTCCTTTTATGATTTTTCCTATCCCTCACTTCATCCACTTTTCCTTATTCTATTACCCTCTCCTAGTACTTCTATATCTCAACCACCTCAGTTGGTTAGTGACTGTGACGGGTTTGATAATCAGATTTCCAGAAGAAGGGGATGGAGTTCGGACGATTCCCTTACAGGACCTCAGATCAATTGGCCAGTAATTCCAGGAGAATGGACAGCTGCCAGTCAAGCTTATCAGAACTATGTTCATTTTGCTCAGCAGTATTCACAGTCTGCAGATCCCTCAGTGAGATTAACTGCTCACTTTGCTTGGTACCTGGCGTATATGCATAGGCACTCTCATAATGATTCCAAGCCTATTCCAAAGTTGTGCATGAATGTCAATGTGAGCATTGATTCCCAACAGCTGGATATATTGTATTTTCATGCCCTTTGTTTGCCTAGCAGATACCTGGTCCTATTGGAAAGGATGTGCTGTCTTCAGTTTTTTCAAAATCCTCCCAAAACCTTTGTAGATGAATCCTTGTCTATGGATCGTTTTCGACAACATCAATCTTTCAAGAGGGATCATCTTCATTGATACCTTTCCAATGTACGGTGGATGTTTTTTAATGAAAATCTCTCTTTTTGAAGGAGTCATTCAGATGATTGTATTGTGTATTTGTGTTTGTGTTGTGAGTTCATTTATGTAAAATAAACGTGGTGGTTTCCTATTGGATTGGATTTCGTGTGCGAGCTACATTTTGGAGAATTGTGGTGTTGAGGTCGTGGTTGCAGAGTTGAAGCTGATGCTGATGAAGAAGAAGAAAACTCTTATATCATTTACAAATTTGTTGTGATTTTTAGTTTGATAAGAAGTGTTACTGTAAAACGGGTTTTCCTTTCTTTGTATTTTTATATCAGAAACATGTTATAAGTTGGGGTCGTGGTGGATGGATTCTTTTTGAAAAGATATTGAAGATCAAAGTTGCGCTTTTAAATGAACTTGTATTCCCTTTTTCCTGGGTCGCGAGGACGCTTCCTTATTAAGTGTGGGGATATGTTGAGTGTTGAAATGACTTGTTTTTTGGCTGATTTTTGTTGTTTTTGAGAGCTGAATGGTTGATTTTATGAGATGATTGATTGGTTTGGAAGTGGTTTGAGAGTGTTTTGGATGATATTGATTGTGTTTTGGAAGTTCATGATGTTTATTAGTGGTTCTGTGATGCTCTGATAGGTTCTGATTGGTTATGTATACCTTCTGTTTTGTTCTGTTTTGGTCTGTTTTGTTCTGATTATCTTCTGTAAGGAGGGATGGATTATTGATTGATGAAGATTGAGATATTGTGAAAGTTTATTGAATGGTTTGTGAGAGTTTGGAATGGTTTAAGAATGAGTTATGTGGTTTTGATGACCTTCTGTAACCTTCTGTAGGTCTTCTGTAGAGCCTCTGTTTCTGTTCTGTTCTGTTCTGTATTGTAGCGGTTCTGGTACTGTTCTGTGACTGTTCTGTATGCTTCTGTATGTGTTCTGATGGATGAGAGTGTAGCTTGGGAAAGTTTTCTAGCCTTGGAAAGAGGTGAATACAAATGCAAAAGAGTTGAAAGAAGTAGCTGCTGAAGACTCAAGTGAAGACTAGAGTGAAGTGACAGTAGTGAGCTATGAAAGGACACTGTAGTGGCTCTAGTGACTCTTCATATCAGACATACCTCTTGGGAGGGGTATCCACGACCTAAGAATGATTATTGAGAGTTATTGTGAGAGATTGTAGTGAGGATATGATGTATTATTGATGGAGAAAGAGAGAGAGAGTCAGAGATAGCCAATTCTACTCAACTAGAGTGATTGTATATGAGAGATTGAGAGAGAAGACTATGAAGATATTGAAGATGAATACTATGTGATGTATTTCCATTCAAAGATGGTGTATTTCTTTGCTTTCTTTGTTCTATTGATGGATTTTGTGAAGATATTGAAGAATATGGTTGATTCTATCAAATCTGTGGGAGATCTACATGATGTTGTATGAAGATTTGTTGTGCCTGGTGTTCTTTTCTTCATTGTGATTATATGAAACATGATAAACAAGCTTGTTGATGTTACAAGATAGATTTTCTTGCAAGAGAATTCCCTTTTCCTTGGTGTTCCTCTCGGGGCTCCATGGCGATTCAGTTCTAAGTATTGATGTCGTTCCTGGTTGGGCTAGGCCTGCTTGTTCAAGGTCTATGGCTCCTATGCATTCCAACCAAGCACGATCACATCTCATGCACATGAATCCTTGCTCCATTCTAAGGGCCTGCCTTTCTGCGGCTTGGCGTCTGCTCGTATCTGCTCAATTTCTCGTCCTTTAGTGTCGTATTCTATGGTATCTACTTCACCCTCGCTCTCACCACTGAAGGATTGGCAGTGTACATGAATCTTTGTCATTTGACTGCTCGTCGTCTCCTAGGGCTTGGTATGCCTCGTGTCGTTGGTCAGGAACCAGGGCCCAGTTATACATGAGGTTCAACTCGTGCACCCTAATCCATTGCCACTTGGAACCCCCTAAGAGATCCTGGAGTGGTTTGAAGTTGGCAGCTGGGTTGTTAGCTAGCTAGTCCGTTAGGTATTCCAGTACCCCCTGGAGTTCCCTTTTGTTGGATGGTACTTGAAAGGTGACAGGCTTAGGCTTTCCATGGAGCTTGCTGCCATCATGCAGACTGGTGTAGAGAGTGCTTTGTTGGTCTTGCTGATTATTTTGATGGCCTGCTCATACGCCTCATGGTCTGAGAATGGCAGGTCGATCGTAGCGAGAATGTGCATCCAGTCCCGCTCATCCTCTGGGCATGTGATATACTTGGTCAAGGACCCATAGGGCTTCTTGACCTGAGTGTTCCCCTTGAGCATAACAGAGATGGAGTCTAGGTCGGCTCGTGAGGTCTTCCAAGTGTCCATCTCTATTCTTACGGCATCTGTTCTATTGCCAAGGAAGATCAAGCCATTACCCCAATCTTCGATGACTCTAGCGTTGCGCATCCAGGGTCGGCCTAATAGGACATCGTAGTCCACTCCCTTCATGACTATAAAGTCGACAAAGAATTGGACACCTGTGATCTTCACTGGCCAATTCTTCAGTACCCCGAATGGCTTCACTCTCATACCATTTGCTAGCGTGACATTAAACCTAGCAGCTTCAATGGGTGGGTTTCCCCAAGTCTGAAGCACTACATGGCTAAGCATACTCACCCCAGCTCCCGTGTCTACAATTTCCTTTCTTGTTGTGTCACCCATGGCTAGGATCAGCAGGACCACGTGCATATCAGAGCCTTCCCAAAAGGTGTTGACGTGCAAGGATTTAGGCACGGAGTGCAGCGTCAAATTGGGCAATTGCATTTCTGCATCCTGATCTCGAGGGTCTGCCACGACTTGCTCTTGTGACCCTTCGACCCACTGCTTAAGGTCTTGCCATAGGGTAGGGTGCTGCTTAAGCAGATCTCCCAGGCTAAGTGTTACAGGGGTAGTCACTAGCGTGGTTAGGAGATCATTAGATACTTGTCCTTTCCTCAGCCTAGATTGTTCGGGCCAATGGCCGCAGCTAATTTGCGGCTCTGTTGCGTCTAGGCTTGGTCTTAGCGGCACTGCTTGCGGCATAGTTGCTTCTGTCGGCTTAGGTTGAGGCGGTGATATTGGTGTGCTTACGCTGGAGAGATCATCGATCTCGTCCTCTATGATGGGCTCAACGTCTTTGAGATGCTGTTGAGTCTCCCTCACCCATTCCTTCACCTTTTCTATGGCCTCTAATTGTCACTTTGGATGTGGGTATTCCCCTACCTTTGCACTTCCCTTTTCAACTGTCTTAGGGGCTGAAGTTTCTGTCTCCGCGTTTGAGACCTTCTTTCCCGTAGGTAGAGTCGTAGCACTCTCGGTCTTTAGTGTGACCTTAGCTTCCGATCTCTTCTTTTTCCACCTGCGGCTTTTCTTTCCCATTGAGGTTGCGTCAAGATTGCTAGGTCATGGCAGAGAGATGCCGGCCTGCTTCATTTGGGCTCAGGTCATAACCCATAAGGGAATAGGTGTGGCCTCCCCATTGGGGTTTTCGACAACAAACAGCCCCAATGGGACGGATGGCAAGTTGGCTGAGCTAGAGGATGGCTTCCGCTTCGGGCAGTCTATGAAAAGATGGGTGATTCTGCACTCTGCGCACCTTTGGTCAGCCTTGTCCCTGTTTTGTTGCTCTCTTTCAAGGCAGTGTGATGAGACATGACCGGGGTGTCCGCAAGTCCACTGGATCTTGTGGCTGCCTCCTAGGCCTCTACCTCATCCTCATCCTAACGCCATCACTGGCACGGGTCGATAATCCATGAGGACCATGTTTCCCTCATCGTTGTGTGAGACATAAGGGTATATGTAGGTCTCTTCATCATTAGGCTCCTCCACGTAGTGGACTGGAGCATCGCTCGGTGGGTGGGTCACGTACAGACCATGCGGTCTAGGAAAGCCTGTAGGATTTATGTCCATTCTAGGGACGGTTGGTCTCATATCATTAGGTGTGGGAAGAGCCAATGGGGCTCCCCTTCCGAAGAATGGCTGCGGCCTGTTAGCTAGATAAGGCTAGCCATAGGGTTGCGGGTATGGAAGTCTTCTTAGTAGTCTGCAATGTGCGACATCATGGACGAATCTACCGCAGTTAGTGCAAGGTCTTGACCTAGGGTCTTGACACTCAGCCGGCAAGTGGTTTCCGCCACAATACATGCATTGGACGTGTGGGCGCATTGGTCGTCTCAACATGTCTTGTAACTTGGCTAATTCCATCTTGACCTTAGCCAAGGTTTGTCTCGGTGGCCTTCCCCTTATCTTGGGATGGTGGGATTGACTGCTCACTAGAGGCCGACGTTCTCTTTGAGCTTCGCGGGTTGGTCTCTTCTAGATTTGAGCTCCTAGAGCTCCGCTCTTTCAGCTGGTCATCGACTCTGATGGCTTTCTCAAAAACTCTAGCCACCACGTCCCGCTGCAAGCTTGAATTGCCTACCAATGCCTTATATAACTCCTCGTCTCTAATTCCGCTAATGAATACAGTCAAAACTGCTCTGTCAGTCGGTCACTTGCCTAGAGGGATTCTCTAAAGAGACTCCTCACATGGGTCACGTAGTCGCGGATGTCCTCCTTCTCTTTCTGCTTGACGTTCATCAAGCGTACTAGTAGGTTATCGGATTATCCGGGCTCGGCGAATCTCTTGACAAAGAGATCCTTGAGATTATTGAAGTTGGCTCGTTCCACGGCATCCAGGCTTGTATACCACATCCTACCCTTGTCGCCGAGGCAAAGCCCGAACACTTGCGAACATTGAGTCTGGTTGTTGAGGCCGTTGGCTTTGCAGACTTGCTCAAATTGCTCAACAAAGCTGTATGAATCATCATGCGGTTGGTACTTATCTAGTTGCTTGGCAACAATCGGTATTTTGGCCTGGCTCTTTGAGCCTTGGTTTTCCCCTAATCCTGCAAGCAGAGACGTAGCTAGTGCGGTGGCACTCTGCTCTACTGCGGTGTTATCGAGCAACCGTTTCATGAGGAGCTCGCTCAATGTCAAGTCTCCCTCTAGTGCTCTCTCATGGTCCGTTCGGTTTCGGCCAGCGAAGTTCAGCACTCGCTGCACCTCATGCAGCTCCATGCTTTGCCTTTGGTTCCTAGCCTCCTGATCCCTATTATACTCAACTATTCCTTGCAGTGCCTTGCAGGCTAGCCTTCTCTCCTCCTCCAGGTCTGCAATGTTTGCGTTTGCTGTCTTGCCGCAGTGCTCGTACCGGGCATGTGCGTAGTAACTGCTCACCATCAGCTGGATGGCATCTGGGAATACACTCAAATCGAGATCCTCATTAGACCAATGGCTTGAGCTTTCTTCCGTCATGGTCGAATTCTTGCACCCCGCTGCGCTGTCAATCAGGTTGAATAGTCTTGACAGATCCTCGTCGTTGGCGCTCCTTGCTTGGTCCTACCCTGTGCTTCAATTGTTTGTCTATGTCTTGGGTCCTCTCCTATTGGTGGGTTCCTTGAGTGGTTTATCTAAGTAAGTTCCTTTGAATACAGAGCTCAATTTATGGTCACTCGGTGAGTGTGTCGTTCCTCGTGCACTTGTGCCCAATCAAGCTTTCAGCTTTCTTAAGTGTACTTCAAGTGCGGAAATTCAATGTGAGTGTCGCAAGCAATTCCTCAGTGTCTTACACACTCTCGCTTGTTTAGGCCTGATAGGCTTGTAGGTTCATTTTCTGGCTGTTTTGTCAGGGTTTAGGGTTTCCTTATACATTGCCTTGTTCGCTTTTGGTCGATCAGGTTTCACGGCTCAGCGGCTCACATCTACGTCCTAGGGTCTCGCAACTGCCCACTTCTAGCCGCTAAGCAGCTGCGCACTACAATTTCTCTTATCACGTGTGCAAGAATCAAGTTCTGAGCGCCTAAAGGGTTTCGACAGGTTGCACTAATGCGTATTTTCCGGGTTGGGTCAAATTTCTGACAGATTTGACAAAAAGTTGCACTCGGACCAACTGGTTTGAATTGCAGGGTCCAAGTAGGTCACTCGGACGGGCTGAGGCATGGGGTCGAGGGCCGAATTTCCGGATTTGACTCGGATGATTTTGATTCGAACGGGCCGAATGGCGGGTTCGGACAGGGTAATTCGAATGGGCCGAATGGCGCTTGGCCGAGGGCCAAATTTGAGACTTGGACAGGTCGCTCGAACCGGCCAAGGCCGGATGCGCCAGGTGGCAAAGAGCTTTGACTTAGACGGTCGAGTGGATTGACTCAGACAGTTGCCTCGGACGGCGGTCCGAGGGCCGACTAGGGATTGGCTAAGTGGGCCGAGTGACAAGGGCCGAGTGCCGATTTTGAGACTTGGCCCAGGAGAGACCACTCGGATGGGCCGAATGCAGCGCACGTAACCCGCACCAATGCAATCTTGATCGTTTCACCCAATGTAGGCCGGCGCCATCGTCATGCACTTCTAGATCCTATCTAGGGAAGTAGAGGGAGAGGTTTGTGTACCTGAACGTGCCGGTAAGTGCGTCGGTGATGTGATTCAATCAACACGGGCTGGAGCTCTCTCTCTCTCTCTCTCTCTCTCTCTCTCACTGAAATGGTACAAATGAGCTCTCTTTTGGCCTCCTGGCTCTTATATGCCTTCCCAAATGTGGCGTTGACGCCCCCAATCACTCACTTGCCGATCTTAGGCCTCATTAGCGAGCATTTTACACATTTTGCATTATTTTTTCCCTGTTTTGCCCTGTTTTGAAACAGAGTACCCTACCCTTTTCCGGTTTGATTTCCTAACTCTAACCTATGCTAAATGCAACAAAGATCGAGGGCAAAAAAAATGAAATAGATTCTCCATGCTTTCCAATCATCAAACAACCAAAATATCCCAAAATACTTACTTGTTTTGAAGATAAAAAACACCCAAACTTCCTACCTATCTCAAGCTCCGTTTCGGGGATGAGTACCCTACTTCGATGCTCGATATGAGGCACGCAAGTACTCAAGCTTGAATCCTGGTCCCAGCAACGGAACCAAGATGTGGGAGCTCTCGCTCAACCGCCAAGACCCATGGGCCGCTTCTTGTTTCAAGCGTTCCAAGCGAGCTCTAATGGCTATCTCTCACCAAGCCGACATGCTATCGATCCTACGAGTGTAGTGAGCTTACCTTGATGCTCGATTGAGTACCCTCCTCTCTCTTGCACTCTGGTAGCTCCACGATTCTTGATGCTAGCTCAAGCATCCTCAAGCCTCCTCCATCTCCAAGCTCCATCCTCCATAGCCACGCGTGCAAGAGAAGAGAAGAGAAGAGAAGAGAAGAGAAGAGAAGAGAAGAGAAGAGAAGAGAAGAAGAGAAGAGGAGATGGTGAAGAGCTTCACCCTCTTGATCCCTCACTCCCACACACACTCACTCCCTCACACTCTCACACTCCCTCTCTCAAGAGCACACACAAGCAAGAAGGAGAGAAGAATAGAGGAAGAAGAAGACTCTTTTTGCCACACACCAAAGAATGAGCTTCTCATTCACTTTTCAACTTTATATACAAAGCCCTAAATCCTTTTTGGGCAGTCATCCCCTTTTCCCTCTTTTACATGGCCAGTCGTAGCCTAGGCCCTTTTTCCCATTTCCCACCATTCTAATTTATCCTATTCCCAACTAATGCGTACACTTTGCACAAGAGCGAGCCTGGCACTCTTTTATAAAGATTCGGGGGCACTCCCACATTTTAATGGTGCGCCCTTTTACTCTTTTGTTGTCTCGGGGCGATACCGAGGCTTTCTGAGGGTCGTGCCCGAACATTTAAATTTTTCGGGGTCTGGTTACCGGTCAAGGCACCTTTTTCTGCTTTTATCTTGTGCCTTTTTTGCTATTTCCTTTTTTTTCCATTTTTCGCTCCTCTGTGCTGCGGGAAACATGGTAACATAAACTCATAATGGCCATACCCAATTTTGAATGCCATTGTTGGTATGTCTTTATTCTTTTTCTAGATTTGATAATACCTGAATCTTAGATCTATTTTTTAAAAGATCATTTTTTCTTGTAATCCATCCAACAACTCATCGATTTGGAGAATGGGATATTTATTTTTTATGGGACTTGATTTAGCCCTCTCTAATCGATACATAATCTAAGGGTTCTATCTTTCTCCTTTTGGAATAGAACAAGAGCACCCTAGGGAGAGTTGATGGGATGAATAAATCCTTGGTCTAACAATTTCTTTAATTACTCCTTCAGTTCCATTTCCTTAGGGATAGACATTTTGTAAGGTCTAATTTCAATTGGTCTATTTAATCTTGTGATTCACATCTCATTTTAGAGGTAAGTGTATTGATTATTTGGGAAAGACATCGATAGACTCACTTAACTATAAAGACTCATACTAATACTTGGTATCTTCCACCTTGTTGATTTTGATTAGGTAAATAATGAGTCATTTTCTTAGCCCCTTCAGGTTCAAGTAGCTTTTGGCTAACTGAATCTTAGGTTTGATTGATTTTCCTTGTTATTGGAGATTTTTTCCAAATAGGTTTTTGAATGCAACCCACTCTTCCCCATAGTGTATATTAGCTTGATTGGGTATTAACTAATTCATTCCTAATAACATGCAGTCATAAACTTCTAGGAGCATTATCCAAAAATTTGTTGTGGTGGTCTCTTCCCCTAATTGAAGCTGGACACTACTAATGGATTGAGTTGACATTCTTTCCCTCCCATTTGCCAATTCAACAATGAGTTTCCTAGAGGACACATGATTTAAATTTAGCATCCTTGCACACATAGGAAAAAAAATGAATGAGTGACTCCAGAGGCAATCAAGATTTGGAAAGAAATACTTGATGTTCTACTAGGATTTGGATGATAGAAAATTGTTTCCCCATGCCCTGGTTATTGATTGATGCATGAATAAACCCTCTTTTAGCTTCCTCTTCTAGAGATGCATCTAATTCATCAATTTCAACTACATAGATATGGGCCTTAGGTCCATGTCATACTTCTTGTCCTACTCCTCATCAGGCTCTAGATCGAGGTCCACACCTAGCCCCATGTCCCCATGTTCTCAATTATTAAAGTTTTCCTCTTGGAGGGTTGTGAGGAGTGTTAGCATTGGCATTCATTCTCCTATTGGGCATGAAAGTGGCCTAGTTGGTTATATTTTGAAGCAATGTGGCTCATTACTCCAATTCTTGTTATCATTGTCTTTATCACTATAGTTCTAGGTGGTGTTAGCAAGCTTTTGCATAGTCTTGGCAGTGATTTCCATGCTGGTAACTTATTCAAGATCTTTTGATATATGAAAACCTATTGAATCTATTGTACTATTTAGGGAGAGTGTTTGCAAGCAGTTGCTCTCTCATTAAGACATCTTCTAGTTTAGTGGTCCTCATCGCCTCTAGCTGACTGTTGAGAGGTTGGTTCAATCCTTGACAAAAGCATGTGACTTGTGAATTCATAGACATGTGGAGCACATACTTCTACCATGAGAAAAAATCAAAATAGTACACCTCTAGAGTCAAACCTTACTGCTTAAGGTTGAAAAATTCACTCATTATTTTTAAAGTCTAATCTATAGGACATAAGTATCAACTTTGAATTGCCACCTTAATTTGGCTCTGTGCCACACTGGACTCAAAGGTAGCCTTATCACGATAGCACTATTTCCACCAAAGGTGTGCTTCTCTTGTAAGCCTAAAACGAGTGATCATTGCTTGGTTTGCTAAACGTGTCCCAGCACAATAGAAAAGTAATCCTCCATTTGCTTGATCCAAGTTTTTGCACTTATCTCTACTTTTGTTTCTTCCCCATTAAGTGCAAGCAGCTTGACTTGCTTTAGTAGAAACTTCATTTCTTTCTCATCTATTATGTTAGTGACAGCTACAACACTTGCTAAGGGTGTTTCAATTGAAGGAACCTAAAAGGATTCGTTTCTTATTAGCTTAATATCCTTCATGATGTGGCTAGCAAAGCATAAAATACTCAATTAAGTTTCAAGACTATAGCATCAAGAATGAGATTATTCATGATTTCAATCATAAATATTTATTCAATTGCAAAGATTTATTATAAGTGTTAATAACTTTATTAAATTGGCACAACACTATATTGCAATCTTGGCTGAATTTTTATAAGGCAAAAAATCTTTTTTATCACAAATATGTACAAGATTTCTACATTCCCTATGGCAATTGTTTTGAGTAGCCACATGATCTCAATCATGAACTTTGAATAAAGGTAAGTTGTAATAATTAGGAGGCTCCTTATATGTATCTAATGCTAGGGGAGGTTGGAAAGCTTCTCAATCTGATAGTTGTTCAAATGAGATTGATGAGCTATGATCACTTGATTTGGTTGAATAACCCTATTGAAATAATGATAGGTCCACTGATTGAAAGGTCATCAATTCACCTTCTTTGTGAACCATAGGATTTACATTGCTTCTATGCAACATGTAAAGTATTTCTACCTAGAGCAATCTCCAAAGGTTGTACTCTAGGATACTTGTTTTATTAGCATAGATGGAGAAGCATATAGGTGGCCACCCCCATCCTTGATATAGAGCCCAATGTTCAAGGTCAGAGCCGATATGGTCGAGAAATAAAAATCTCCTCCATAGTGCAAAAAATATCATCTCTTAAGAAGATATTGCACTAATCTTGTTCTTAGTAAATCATACAAAATAACTCATGGAATCACTGCAATGCTTCCTATACATGCTTCCAATAGTGGGCAAAAAAAACCTTTAGATATCTCAATTACAAAATTTGTAAATGAATGATTATTTAGCCATGACCCATTATACTACCTCAAATTTTGTCCTTAGATCCTATCCACACATAAGTAATCGCTTTTGTAATAGCATATATTCTAGATTTCTTATAGGATCTATTCCAATAAACACCAATATATTGATAATTAAAATTTACACTTGATCACATGTTTCAATATTACCATAATATTTGCTATGTTAAATATTTTTTATTAATTTTCCCCATTATAATTTTATGAAAATTTCAAGAACCTTATCACAACATAAATGATCACACTCTAATACCACGTATACATGGTGACACTACTTGATTCAAGGGGATAATGTCAATCACGACTGTTCATACTCCATTGGAACGATAAAATTTTGATCTAAATGAGTAGCCCTAGGTCTACCTTTCAAAGATGCACTCAAGATGAGGGAGAATTGGACACAACCCCTTTGCGTATTAGGCAAATCTCATCTCTGTTCTCCTAAAACGACACTTGGTTAGGCCAAACCCTAGGGAAAGTCAATGATTCAACACTTATCCTAATTTTTCTTGTTTAGGAAAGCACCCAACTCATTAGGTCCACCTAGCCATCGATCACTTCCATCAAGGATAAATACTCAACCACTTCCTAAATGAAACGTGATTTGTTTTAATTGTCTAAACAATGTATACTACCACACTGTATGACATTTAAAATCGTTTCCTTAATTAACGTTTACATAGTGTTTATTTCACGTCTTCATTAAAGCACAACACAAAAATAGTGAAGGCAATCTTTTCAAAATAGTTTATATATTTATTTCTAGCTCATAGAGCTAAGGAAAATTTCCACCCTATTTTCTAGAAGAGCAATATCTAGCCCATATTTTCTCGGGCTTCTAATCCTTGCCACATTGCACTACTATGTATTTCTCCATCATCTTAGGGATAACTACACATTTAACTATTTGTAGACCACTAGAGCCCCAATGGTTAGGTATAAGAGGGAGCCTTCCATATTGAACCTTCCATCCTAGTTGTTGATTAGATGCTCATAGGTGGAACTCAAAGCAAGCTCATAATAATCAAGCCCTAGTTTCTGACCTTGGGGGAGGTACAAACTGCTCAAAACTCCCCATTATCTGGGCATGAATAAAGATTTTTATCAAAATGTGGATATAAACCACAATCAAGTTTTCTTTGTCAATTAGTAACCAAATAATCCTTGTAAAAAAGTAACGATTACTTGTAACATATTTTTTTGATATTTTTACCATTCATCAATGATAAAGGAATATGCTCTTTTTAGTGGATGTATTAGGTCCAATTCTTTGAACTATTCACTCAGCTAGTTTGAGAGCATCTCAAAATGTTCTTTTAGTTGGAATTACATGCTTTTAGTAAATTTTCTTTCTACATTAATTATGAGTGAAATTTTTAAATTTTCTTTTGTAGACCATCTCTAAGTTAAGGATTTTGATAAACTTAAATTATTTTAGTTTCGTTTAGGTTGGTCAATAGGTGGCAAGGTTGTTCGTCATTTCTATTAGCTAAAATCCAATCATGGTCCATTAAAAGAAATAGATCCTTAAATGTTACATCATTTTTGTTATAGATTTTTCTTAAATCAAAACTAAAAGAGTCACTATAGTCCAATGACCAAAGAATTTCCATTGATATGGTATCATGGATTCAATAGTTAAATATCTTCTCTCAATGTTTAAGGACTTTGTAGAGTTTAAAACCAAGTGGTGGCTAAGGCAATTAATTAATGGGTCTCACTGTGCTCTTTGCATTGTTCAAGTTCATGGACAAAGATCCTAATAAAAATAGTGGTTGTAGGCTTAATTTATAGGTATACACAAGCTCCAATTTCCTTTACTCAAGGTAAAACCTAATACCATTAACCTGCATCACTTAAACACCAAGAATTTATAAGAATACCCAAGAGTATAAATCATTTCTTATATAATATCATGAGATGTTACTTACAAAGAGGATGTTTGTTAAAATATATGCTATGTGTCCTATGGTAGATGTTGGATTTCTTAACATATCTAATCTTTCTTATGTCCACATGAAAGATAAGTGCATATGGAAAACACGTGTATGAATAGTGAGCCTATGTGTTTATGAATATGCCTTGTGTGATTATGTTTATGACGTTAATTCATGATATACCTTACTTTCCTAGGAACAAGATAGATTGTATGAAGTTCATTAAGTTCTTAGGTCCCCTTTCTATATATATTTTAAACACATGTGCAAAACCTACATTGTTAATAATTTATTAACTATCTTTTACATGAATGGTTTTAACTATGCTCTTATGAAGTTTTTACTAGTTATATAACTAAAATGCATGCTTTAACTATATGTATCTCTCTCTACTCATTTACAAAATACTTCTCATGCAATTGTAAAAAGTAGAATACCTAGCTTGGGGCATTCGAGTTATTATTATCATTGGCCACATTCATGTTCATTCCCGCATTAGGAAATGTTGATGATGGACCTACTATATTAGACAATCTAACCTCATTTGATCAAGTGGTAATGTTGATGAGCTTGCAAGGATGCATCATTTTGATAGAGAGTAGGGAAAGAGTTGGGTAAGGTAAAGAAAAGGGATTGGTGGAAAGAGTATTTCTCCTTGTTGCATGGTAGAAGAATCCTTTGTATTTACTTCTTCACTTGAACTTTTTAGCACTCAATAAAATTTTCCTTATTCTAATGTCACTCCCTTATCTATCATGGCTTTGCTATTGTTGAACTCCCTTGTCTAACTCTCTGCAATCTATGTCCTAGTTATAGTTGAGGAGAAAGGGGAGGGGATCAGCTGCATGTGTTATCAACATTTTGATGTGCGAGATGGTACCATGAGAATGGGGTAGATTTTTTAATGGGATTACTGATTTGTCATTAGCTATGAATTTTTGACATTGTTTTAACACTAGAATTCCATGTTCCATAAAATATCTATATTTTTTAAAGGAGGTTAATGTGTTAGGCAAGAGGGTAATTTGTTACCTAGTTTCTTATTAAGACTTTCTCATTGATTTGTGAGAAGGAGAAGAGTCATTGAAATTATCCATTTAAAAATTGGAAGATGCTTGATGTGTCAAGCAAGGGAGAAGAGAAGTATAAAATATCCTTATGATATTTGATAAAACAAGAGGTGAAATTAAGGACACATTAGGAAGGGGGGAAGGAGGAGGGTGATGTACAACCATCTCACTCCCCTTATGATTTCCTTTTGGTAGAAAATATATAAGCAAGGCACTTCTTGTTAGCAAGAGAGAGAGTTCTCTCTCTCTCTCTCTCTCTCTCTCTCTCTCTCTCTCTCTCTCTCTCTCTCTCTCTCTCTCTCTCTCTCTCTCTCTCTCTCTCTCTCTCTCTCTCTCTCTCTCTGAAAAATGAATTTGAAAAAAATGGGGGGAGGTAGAGTCAGCTTGATAGAGAAGAGAGGGAGTGATTTTATTTGAAAAAATAAAAAATTTAAAAATCATTGTGGAGGGGCCATCATGGTGGTCTACTCAAGCTGCCTCTCGCCTTCTTCATTGTGAATATACCTATATAATCATTGGTGGGGGAGGGGGAGGGGGGCATTGATTAGTCTGTGGCATGTTTGGCCACCTCCTTTTTTTCCTTTTATTATTTCTTTTTGTAACCTTATTACTTAATGTTAAAGATTTTTCAAGCTTAGGCCATTGTTTTGTGTGGGTTTTGGGAGGGGAGTTTACACACTATAAGGGATGATATTCAATTGGAATTCAATCATGTAGAAGAGATATCTATCGTACAAGCTCCAAAAATGTTTCATCGCGTGTGTGCGATTAGAATTGAACCAAATTTGAGAAAAATGATAAGGTGCAAAAATATTTTTTTTAAAAATAGGTCCACTATATTTTTACTATATGCTATTTTTGCTTTTGAGTAGTGAGAGTGAGAGAAAGGAGGAGAGAGAGATGATAAGAGAGATAGAATAGAGAGAGAGAGATTCATTTGACTTGGAGGAACAAGTGCATGAGATTGATCTCTTGTGTGCAAAAGGGATGTGCCAATAGGAAGTGCAAAGTTATAAACAAGAGCGATCACTAAAATTAGCACATATTTGAAGCTCATTAACACCTTTTACACTATAATGCAATGAGTATTTATTTTCCTTTTATCTTTCTTTTTTGAATATCTCGATTGTCAAGCTCAAAATGAAAGTAGCTTCTTTGATTAGGTGGCATTAGAATGACACTATTATTGGGACCAAAAATGGGCTCGAGACTGACTCTAGGGATCTAGCTGGGCCTCTATGCTCAACCAAAACACCCCACAGCCTCATGGCTGGGAGCGTCTGAAGGCTATACACACTGTCTAACTTAAACATATGTCTGTATTATTCATATTCCAAAGAGTCCCTTCCCAACTCCATGCAATTAGAGTTACCAAACACATTGTATCACACACACAGGGAGCACCCCTAGCTACTTGCTATGGCCCCACTACGGCTCTTCTACACCTCGGGGATTGGCCCAAAGATGCATTGTTCAAACATAAAGCACATGTGAAACATTGTCCACTCTTTTAATGTTCATTCCAGGAGATAATTCAATCCTTGTCAAATTAGGCCCCAAAATAGAACTAACATGTTGTCCTAGAGTGTGCGACTCCTTAGGCTCTCAACACGGGTCAATGATTATAACAATCAAGTGCAATGCATGTAGGATTTGTTTTTTTGATACCGTATTTATATGTAATGCAATGAAAAGGTGAACGCCCTTAAGTGTACAAACATGTAAACTTATAGATCAAACAAGGTGAATTTTATGCAAATAATTATTTTTGTGACTTCACTCTAATGCAGTGAGTTGTTGCTAAGGAAACACCAACATAACTTATACTACTATCTCTTTTCTTTTTTTGAAGACTTAAAATGAACAAATATATATGCCAAGGTGTGTAAAAAAGTAGATTTTAATGGACTCTTAACTCTCCACAACCCTTCCCCTACCGTTTATGGTTTTGCATTTGTTAGTAGGCATAAATAGTATTTTAATGTATTTTTTGTATATTAAAAAATAGTAAATACATACTTTAACAAAAAAATGGAGGAAGGCCTCATGCCCTAGCCCCACCATATACCCATGGACACATTCATAATTTTTTGTAAATTTTTAGCATATAAAAACTAATTTTCCCTATATAAATTTTTCTTGATTTATTTTAAATAAATTGCTATATTTTTTTAGTTTTCCTAAGTCAACTAATTAATTCATGCTCTAATCCATCTTGACATTTAATTTTACCCCACATGAATACAATTTAATTGCTCAAAATGATGAAAACACTATTTTTCCTTTAAAAATTGATTGCTTGAAATGATGAAAACACAAATTTTCCTTTAAAAATATGCTTTTTGGGGTTTTTAAAATTAATAAATCATGATTACAAGCACGCATTTTGAACTTTACAACACACAGACCTCAAACATATTGCAATCAAGCATCAAATAAATTTCTATTGCATATAAACAAGAATTGCATAATAAATTGTAAAAAAAGATTCAATTTTTTATTAAAAAGGGCTTGCTACCTTTTCTCAGATTTTAGAAATTAATTTTGGGTAGCCACCGAACCCATCATCGATCTTCAAACCACGTTGGCCATCATTTCTCAGATCAACATGATCCCACGATCTAGTGCTGCAAGCGAAACAACCAGTCTTCGTTCCAATCTCTTCCCATTCACTTGCACATGAACCACCTGCAAGAGGAGAGAGGGAGGAGAGAGAAAGTTTGATTGCTATTCTCTCTATTCAGGCCACCATTTTCTAATGGAAATTGAGCATTGAGGCAGACCAAAAATTTGAGGAGTACACCACTAAGATAAGAGTGTATGTTTGTTCATGATCCCCCTCACCTCTAAATCATCATCGTCGACTAGGTAGCAACATGGTTTTTTTTTGAAAAACAAACGGCCCCCCTTCCCATCATGTCAAATTTTTTGGGGGGACTTGGGGGCCCTTTAAGGGTCACACCCTTTCATGTCTCTCCCCCAAAGTCATTTCACACATGAAATTTGGTCGTCCTCTTGCACAACCTTTTGCTTCTTCCGCTTCTAATGTTTGATTCCGATTCCTGAATTTTTTGCATGTCCAACTTGAAGTCATGAGCTACCTAGGACTTGTCCTGCTTCAATTTGGCACCTTGAAAAATTATGAAATATGTACAACCATTGCAAAGTGGCTTCCAAAGTAATTTGGATTCTCATCTTTCCCACCCACTTAAAATTGTCAGATCCACATTCTCTACTTCCTTTAGGCTTTAAATTTTACCCTAACTTCTCGTGATTTGTTTGGCATTTTCTTGGTATTTAAATTCCACTCTCATTGGTGACCACGGGATAAGGCGACTCAACTTGTCGAATCCACGAAATTGATATGCACATAAAGAACCTATAAAGAGGATCAAGCTGTTTCAAAGAAGAATACATAACAAAACACAAATACATCTCTCAACTTACCCCTGGATCAAATCAAGGCATGAAGATCCACAAGAAATAGGCCAAGTATAACTTAATAGAGATGAAAAGAACTATCAAATAAGTCATCCTAAGTGGTGGTCTGAAGTACCTGCCTACCCTAGGACAACTAGACTAAGAGATCTTATTAGGCAAGGACTCCTATAACCAGATCTTTCATTTCCAACTACTTTTTACTTATCACTTTTGAATACTTCATGACTTGATACTCAGGCATGTAAAAAGGAGGGAGCTGCATATAGTGACCCAAGGAGAATAGAGCATCGTCCTCAAGTCGTCCTAACCACTCGGTACCCAAGAACCTATGTTAACCCTCAAACAAACAAGGTGAAAAATTAGAAAAATCTAAAGCAGAAGACAAGGCCAAGGAAAAAGTGAGACGAAGAATGAGGGTGCGTCAAGAAAAAATTAGAAACACAAGAAGTGCAGAAAAACCCTAAATCAAGGAGAACGACACACAAGAAAAAGCGCAAGTCAAAAACCCTAAATCAAGGAGAACGGCACACAAGAAAAAGCGCAAGTCAATACTTTTGTAAAAGAGCGCAAGGCGCATCATGATTTATTTTGAGAGCGTCGGGGGCTCTCACCCGTGCAAATTGTAAAGGTAGATGGGCGATAGAAAGGAAGCTAGGAAGATAGGAGAACAATGTTAGGGCTTGTATATAAAGTTCAAAAAGTGAATGAGAGCTCATTCTTTGGTGTGTAGCAAAGTGGACTCTTCTTCTTCTCTTAGTGGCTACTCGTACGGATAGGGGGTGCCAGCATTGGAGGCTCATGCAATGGATGCGTGGGAGGGAAGTACTTCTTTATGTAGCTACCATTGAAGAAGCCTATGCCCTCACCTTCTAGGGTTTTGAGTTCTACGTTGCCAATTCGACTGATGGCTCAAACCCTAAAAGGACCTAGCCCTTGAAACTTCAGTTTACGCTATGTCCTTTGACTGAGTATAGTAGTATTAAGTCACCCTATTCGAAGTTGTGTTGCTTGACATGCTTGTCAAACCACCGTTTCTGTCTTGCCTTCTTTCATATTAGCGCATGGGTGGCTAGAAGTTAGGTTTCAGATAAGCATTTGAGCTCAATTAAGCATTCAATCGTCCATGCCTCCTTCTCGTCCCATCTCTCTTGAAGGGCCATCCTAAGGCTAGTTGTACGAAGAACTCCAAGATTTGGCTTGTGAATACTATGCCGCGGGACTAATGGGTCTGATGAAGTCAATCCCCCATTTCTTAAAGGGTTGTCATGTGATAATTGGGGTTAGCTCTGTGGGATCTTTACGAATAGGGACTTTAGTTTGTTGGCACTCATCACAATGCTTCACAAATCATATTGTATATCAGAAGAGAGTAGGCCACTACAGTTGGGACTGCAGCACTTTGCGCCCTGTTGCGTCTCCACTAAAATGTCCTCCTGTGATTCCACCCTGTGCCTCTATTAGTACTTCATGCATCTCACATGCATCTGCGCAGTAACTTGTCTTGTCTCAACCTGTAGAGTTGGCCTACTATCAACTAATAGGGTTGGATTTTTAGGATGAGCCGCTTAAGTCTCGGGCCTTTTCTATCAATCGTTTTGGTAGTCCATGCTCAAGAACTTGAACTATGCCATCTACCCAATACGACATCATGTTGGCTCTAAATAAATCCTATTCACTAGATAAATGGAATAGATGCGCATCTAGTAGTTCATCCACAATGCCTTGTCCAGCTGCTTCTTCAGTGGGGACGTAAGATAGATGGTCAGCCATGTAATGTTGCTTCCCTTTACGCACTGCCACGAAGAAGTAAAACTCCAAAAGTAGAAGTAGCCATCTAGCGATGCATCCTATAGCGCATGGTTTGTTAACAAGATACAACAAGGCTTCATGGTCAACAAAGAAGGTAAAAGGTGTAGCCAAAAGATAATCCCATAATTTCTTTACAGAAAACACCATGGCCAAGCCCTCTCTTTGAGTTGTTGAGTAATTTATTTTGATCTCAATGAGTTGTTTGCTAGCAAAGCTCACTGGGTAATCTAGGTTGTGTTCACCAAGTTGGCACAACACAGCTCCCACAGAGAATTTCAAAGCATCAATGTGCACATGAAATGCGAGTGTCCAATCTAGGGCTCGTAGAATTTGTGCCATGGTTAGAGCCTTTTTCAGTTCTTCATACGCACATTGGCATTCCTTGGTCCATTTGAATATGATCAATTTCTTGTATAGAGGTCTAGCAATCAGTGTATAGTTCAATACGAATCGTCGATAATACCCTGTATGTCCTAAGAAGCACTGAATGCCCTTGTAGTTAGTTGGGGGTTAAAGGTCAAAAATGACCTTGATCTTCAAGAAATCTATGGCAATGTCGTTCTTCAACGCCATGTGTCCTAGGATGCATCCATGCTTCACCCAAAAGTGGCACTTCAAGGGGTTCAATGAGAGATGGTATAGTTGACATCGTTCAAAGATCGCTTGGAGTCTGTCTAAGTGTTCCCTCTAAGTAGAGTGAACACACAAGTCATTGACCAAGACCTCTAGCTCCTTCCTAAGCATGTCCTGGAATATAGTGCACATCAGTCGTTGAAAGGTAGCTGGCACATTAGTCAACCCAATAGGCATGACTATGAAGGCAAAGATGCCCCATTCAGTAGAGCGAACATGGTCTTATGCCTATCGTTAGGATGCACTTGCACCTGATTGTATCTAGAGAAGCTATCAAGAAAATTTTAGGACCCTTTGCTAGCTACTCTCTCGAGCATGTGCTTGGTGTATGGCAATGGATAGTTATCTCTCTTTGTTGCTGCGTTTACCTTCTTGTAATTGACACACACTCTAGTCTTTCCATTCCTCTTTAACACGACGACTATGGGAGAAACCCGGTCCATGTGTTCAATTTTGTAGATGAATCCTACTCTCATTAGTTTGTCAATCTCTTCCTTAATAGTGTGGGCATGCTTTGGATTCATGGGATAAGGTCATTGCTTAATAGGTGTTGTGTCAGGTGTCATGGGTATGTTGCGAGTCACCACACTCGGGTCTACCCCTTCGAGCTCTTCTAGGGACCAAGAAAAAATGTCTATATACTCTCGCAAGAGAGTAACATGACTTGCTTGATCTTTCTCAGCCAAGTCATTGGATATAAAGATAGGTCATGGGGTCTCCCCTTCCCTGGCTAAATTGACCTCTTTGACCTTGGTGGGTCCCTTGATTGGTTTTCTTACTTGCCCCTATTGTTTGGCTCCCAGCAAGATCACTACCCGATCTCCCTTTTTGAAATTTGTGAATCCCTTTGGCAAGTCTTGCGATTTTCGCTGCTCTTCTGTCTACGTTTCTTTAGGCAGCTTATGTCATTACTCCCTTAATTGTTAGCGTCTTAGGTGGACAAGTAGGTTCCCCTTGGTGCATCTAGTGTTGGGAGTTCAAGGTATTCATGATCACTATCTGAGCTAACTTCCCACTCAGAATTGAACTCTCTGTCTTTGCTAGAAGAGGGGCTCTCTCCTAGTGGTCATAGCTCAAAAGGTGAGTTTGCTCGAAGTAGTGGTGCATCACTCTATTGGGTTAGGACTGCCTACTCGTAGTTAATTGCTCCCATGTGCTCCAACCAAGTTTGATCGCATCCCTTGTGTGCCTGATTCCTTTCTCTACTCTAAGGGCGTTGTGCTTGCGTGGTCTAGATTCTACTCATATTTGTTAGATTATAAGTCTCTCAGTGTCGTATTCTATAGTATTGATTTCCCTTTTGCTCTCATCACTGAAGGAACAATAGTCTTCATATTTGTCATTAGAGTTGTCTTTGTCCAATTTCTCCTCATTTCCCAAGTCTTGATACATCTCTTCTGATAGGTTGGGGATTAAAGCCCAATTGTACCTGAAATTTAAATCATGCACCTTGGACCATTGCCAATCAGGCTCGTCGAAGAGATCTTGGAGTGGCTTGAGGTTAGTTACTGGATCACCAGCCAAAGTGTCGGTCAAGTACCCTAGGACCTCCAAGAGCTCTCGTCTATTGTTTAGGACTCGGAATATAATAGGGTTGGGCCTTCCACTTAGGCTTCCAATCATCATGTAGACTAGCACTAAGGGTGTGTCCTTGGGCTTGCCAGTTGCCTTGATGGCTTGCTCATATTCCTCATTGTCCGAGAATGGAAGGTTGATGGTAGCAAGAATATGCATCTAGTCTACTTGGTTAAGGCTCCATAGGATTTTCTAATCCGGCCATCACCCTTCATCATGGTGGAGATGGCATCTAGGTTGAGTGGTGTAGTCTTCCATGTGTCCATCTCTACTCTTACAGCCTCCACTTGATTTCCCAAGAAGATAAAATAGTCCTCCACGACTCTCACGTTACATCTAGGGTCGGCCTAGCAGGATTTCATAGTCCACTCCCATCATGACTATGAAGTCAACAAAGAATTGGATTCTTGCGATCTTCACCAGCCAATTTTTCAACACTCCGAATGGTTTCACCTTCATTCCATTAGCTAGTGTGACGTTGAACCTAGCATCGACTAGTGGGTCACCCCAAGTTTGGAGTATTGTATGGCTTAGCATGCTCACTCCTGCCCCTATGTCTACAATCCCCTTTCTTGTGACATCCCCTAGAGCTAAGACTGACAAGACTGTATGCATTTCCATGACTTCCCAAAAAGCATTGATGTGCAAGGATTTAGGCATGGAGTGCAACGTTAGACTTGGTATTTTCATTTCTACATCGTGCTTAGGCAAGTCTACGGTAACTAGCTTATCTAATTTCTCAACCCACTATTTCAGCTTAGAGTCATAGGGGTGGTCACCAGTGTATTAAGGAGGTTGCTAGCCGCTTGTCTCTCTCCCAACTCTACAATTCTTGGCCAATGGCCTTGAATGGTTTGCTGGCCTGGAGCATTTAGACTTTGTCTAGGCGGCCCTGATTGTGGTGCAATCACCTCCCTTGATTTTAGTCATGGGAGAGAGACTGGCATGCTTATGCTTGAGAGATCATCAATCTTGTCTTCTAGTATGGGCTCAACATCTTTTAGGTGCTCCTAGGACTCCTTCACCCACTCTTTCACCTTTTTGATGGCTTCGAGTTAGCACTTTGGGTTGGGGTACTCCCTGACCTAAGCATTTCCCTTTTTAGCCATCCATGGAGCTGACGTTTCTTCCTCTATGTCAATGAATTTCCTTCCAACATGCATTGTTGTGGCACTTTCACTTTTGAGGGTGACCTTAGCATCTGGCCTTTTCTTCCTCTATCTCTAACTCTTCTTTCCAACTAAGGTTGTGTCAAGGTTGCTAGGCCCTCGCAATGATATTGTGACCTACTTCGTCTACACGCGGGTCATCACATGTGATGGGATAGGCGTGGTCTCCCCAGCAAGTGTCTTGACACAAAACAACCCCAATGGAATCAATGGCTCGTTTACCAAATGGCCTCCATTATCGTAGCGCATAGGGTTGAAGGTCACCACGGGGCTTTGGCAAGAAAACTAGACAAGATAGATGGAGATGTGTCTTCAAGAGATAAGTAGATTATAGTGAATGTTTAAAGGTTCAAGAGGAACTTCAGGGTCAATCACAAGGGTTTGAGAGAGAAGAATGTATGGGGGTTCAAGAGCTTAGACTCCAGAGATGGTAGAGATAAGATAAGCATTCAAGGTTTCAAGTGAAGTTCTTGAAGATGTTGATAGAGCTTCCAACTGCATGTTCTTAGCAAAGATCATAAGAGTATTATCTCATAAGTTGTAACTCAAATCAAGCTTGTTTTCTTGACTGTAAGAGCAATCACAAATTATAAAATCAAGTACAATATGATGCCATGTATCATAAACAACTCTGCATCCCATCATTCATACATGATGCTATAGCATGAATCAACTTTGCATGATTACATTCAATGTAGACTGATAGGGGCAAAATCTTAAGAGTCAATTACAAGGCTTATAGGGCAAAGAGACTTGCTTCAAGAGAGCTTCAAATTGAGTTTCTAATAAGGATAAGTTACCATAGCCAATAAATAAGAGAAAAATCTCCTCTTAATTCAACTCAAAGCATCTATGAATAATCTACAAACATTGCCCTACCATAGGGGCACATAATACTTGCATATTTTGACAAGATGCCTTTTGTAGAGTAAGAAATGAATTAAAAGAACACTATTGTAGCTAATTCTCTGAATATGGCTAAATATATTGTTAGATATGCTCAATGTCCCACCCTCATAAGGTGCCACCAATGATCCATGGTGCTCAAAGTTGTAAGGCCTCCATTATGAGGAGAAGCCAAATGTGAGCTCGGATATTGGTTGAGTCCTGACTTGTATATTAGATGAGGTCTATGTGATTGGATGGCAAAAAGGTGACCATTGTGGGTCTAATCTTTGGACTGAGTAGTTAAGCTAGTAGTAACTCAAGGCACATTGCATTCAATTGTAGGTTAAGGGAGTTAAAAGGGGCCCCTATTTTGGGGTCCAAGGGCTGCGGAAGCCGCCCTTGGTTCGGGGGTCCCAAGGGGGACCAACGGCCCCCCGAGGGTAGCACCCCCGACTTGTGGCCACACGGTAAAGGGAATATTACTTGGAATATTCCTTGGCCGAATAGTGGAGGTTCATATGATAGGTTGGTCAGGCCAACCTAGCCGCCTTCGTGGGCTATAAAAGCTAAACCCCTTCACAGTCATCGATCATCTATCTTTCACCAGTCAAAGTTGTTTCAGCTAGCCTTAAGCTCTTCACCTATCTTTTGTCTAGATCGCCATCTAAGCTTCACAGTGGAAGCGCACGAATGGACAGAGCCATCTTTGCATCAATTGTTTGGCGCTAAAGAAATTTTCTAATCTCCTCTTATATGTTGTGTACTCTCTATCTCTATCTCTTTCTCAGATTCTGTTCACTGCACTGTGTAATTTTTTACATGGTATCGGAGTCTAGGGGGCTCTGGGGATTGAAGAGTGCACAAGAGACAAAGGCTTCAATAGCAAAGAGAAAGAATGTCATCTTTGAGAAGCAGTTCTATGCATCAAGAAGCCATGCAAGAGAGGTGGTGCTGCTATATTAGCTATTCAAACACTGAGGAATCGTCTACCAACCTTCAGTGAAGGCAAGTTAGATGGTATAAACTATACCTTGTGGAAGTTCAAAATTACAACTATCCTTGATTCTTATGAGATTTTGGAGACTGTGCTGAGGACTGACGTAGAACCATAGCCTGCCCTCGACCCATCAAATCCTAATGTGATGATTCCTCCGAATGCAGATCTTCTATGAGCTTGGAAACGAAGGAATGCAGATGCATTGTGTGTCGTAGTTACAAGCTGTTCTGATAGTAATCTGACTTTGATTCAGCATACAACCAAAGCATCAAAGGCTTGGAATGTACTGAGGAGTCAATATGAAATGCGAAACTAAACAAGGATTCAAAACTTGGAGAATCAATTAGCAGCGGAGAAGTTTGCTGAAGGAGAGACAGCTGACGCATTCATCACTCGGATTAAGAATCTGTGTGACCAGATGGTTGGTGTTGGGATACAAAAGACTAGCGAGGAGCTAGCTCGAAGGTGTCTTTGTATTTGTCCACAAAAGTTTGATGGACTAGTAATTGCCCTTAATACTCATGTGAGACCTCAAGCTTTGAGTTTTGAGAAGTTTTGTGCATTATTATTAGAGGAGGAGTTGAGACTAAAAGCCCAGAAGGAATGGTTCCTCCACTAAAAATGATCGTGACAAAAAGAAGAAGGGCGGTAAGAAGAAGTTTCAAAGAGAGTGCTTCTACTGCAAGAAGAAAGGACATGCAATCACATATTGTTGTGTCAAGAAGGCAGATGAAAAGAATGGTACCCTTAAAAGTAAAGGGAAAGAGACACCAAATATGGCTGAAGTAGAGTTGGAGTTATTCATGGCGACCATTGAGGATGTGTGCTCCTCAGCACAAGAAGAATCTATCACTGACTCATGGGTATTGGATAGTGGGGCCTCCCATCACATGAATAACAAGAAAGGTCTATACAATTCTATGCAGCCTCTACAAGAATCCATCACTTTGACAGTTGGAAATGATGCAAAATGCCCTGCTGCGGGCACAGGTACTATTTCATTTGTTGCTGCAAATGGTGATGTCAAAAAGCTTTCAAATGTATTGTATGTTCCCGAAATTAGGAGAAATTTGTTCGAGTTACTACCATAACTGATCTTGGTCATGAAGTAAGGTTCAAGAAGACAGGTGCAAAAATTCTTGACAATGATGGAAAAGTTGTTGGCAAAGGAGAAAGAAAGAACAACATATGTGAGATAAGTGCTCTTACAGCCACTGTTGGAGTGGGCACAAGTAAGCTTTGGCATGAAAGGTTTGGACACATCCGATTTGCAGTGTTGAAGAAGATGCACAAGCAAGGTACAAATGCTCACCTACCTATAATGACTAAATTGAAGGAACCATGTGAAGCTTGTATGATGGGCAAGCAATAGAGAAAGGTATTTTCATAGGAAAACAAGAATAGAGCACAGGCTTCTCTAGAGTTGGTGCATGCTGACTTGTGCGGAAAGATGCCTACATGGGCCTTGGGGGGATCTTCTTATTTTATGTTGATTGTGGACGACTACAGTAGGAAGATGTGGGTGTACTTCTTTCGTGATAAGGCTCAAGCTTTTGGTAAGTTTAAAGAATGGCTAAAACTTGTTGAGAATGATACATAGAAAAGTGTAAGGAAATTTACAACAGATGGTGATGGTGAGTTCTATTGAGAATAGCAAATGATGCTTAACATGAATGCCTGTAGAGGCTAGATGTGTTCCCAAAAGAGGCTTTTCCATAAGTGGCTTTGTATGAGAGATATGACAAGATGTATGATTTAGAAGCTCTAGGAAGAGATGTTCATAATCCCATAAGCATAGAGAAGAAAAGTGGTATTATCCATACAGCTATATAAGCATGTACTTGACACTCATTTCAAAATGTAATGGTACTATCATTTTGAGTCATTATCAGTGTCATTGTACATCTTACACAAGAATGTCTTTATGAGTCCAAGTTAATCTATCTTGGAACCTAATTCACTTGTGTAATAGTTAGTCTATCTAGTTCCATGTCATCATGAGTAGTGTCTTTATCTTTCATTCACCATAGCTAAACCTTTCTCTAGATCCGTGTTTCTCAGCAAGTTCAACACAAAGGAGTTTGAAGACTTTTGCAAGAGCAAAGGGATCAAGTGTCAATTGACGACACCTCACATACCTCAACAAAACTGTATTGTGGAATGCAGGAATTGCACCATTGTGGAGATGGCAAGATGCATGCTAAAGGGCAAGGGATTGCCTAACCCATTTTGGGCTAAAGTTGTTAATACTACAATCTACATTTTAAATCAGAGCTACACAAAGGCTCTCAAGGAAAAAACACTTCATGAGGCTTACACTCATAAGAAACCATCTGTCTCACACTTTAAATTTTTTGGATGTGAATGTTATGCACATATTCTAGATGAGAAGAGAAACAAGTTACAACCAAAAAGCAAAAAATGTATCTTCTTGGGTTATAGTGATGAGCAGAAGGCTTCCAATTTATCTGACCAAGAGGCAAAGAAGATTATCGCGAGCCATGATGTAGTGTTCAAGGAGTAGCTACATACAGTGGAGGAGGAGAAGGCAAGTTCTTCTACTTTATCATCAAGTGAAGAAGTAGTCCAGTATGAACCTATCCCGAGAGCTATCCCTATCCTTAAAGAATAGGAAGCATCATCTTCAGATGATGAGGAAAAAGCTCACCAACCTAACATCACCCCACCGGAAAAGCCATTGACATGTTGGGTGAAGCAGCTCTATGACCACAATAATTTTATGCCTACATCTATTGAGGAGAAGGTAGACGGACCAAGGAGGTCCTAGACAATAGAGGAGCAAAGGAGGGCTTTTGCTCACATAGTTAATATGGCCTTGATGGTTGAGATTATGAGAGAAGTAAAGGAGCCAACTGACTTAGAAGAAGCACTTGTAGATCCAACATGTAAGGTAGCTACGCAAGCCGAGTATGACAACATAATGAAGAATGACACTTGGGAGCTAGTGGATTGGCCAGCAAAGCAGAAGGTTACTTGGCACCAAGTGGATCTGGAAGGTAAAGTACAAGGCTGATGGAACCTTAGAAAAGTACAAAGCTAGATTGGTTGCACAGGGATTTTCACAGGTTGAAGGGTTTGATATTCAAGAGTCATTTGCTCCAACTTCCAGAATGACCACTATTTGCACAGTACTTACAATGGCCGCCCACAAGCAATGGCCAGTTTACCAAATGGATGTTAAGTCAGCGTTCTTAAATGGTGAACTCAAGGAGGAGGTGTACATGGCTTAGCCACCAGGGTTTGAGACCCCCCATTTTGAGAACAAAGTGTGTAAGCTGAAGAAGGCATTGTATGGGCTGAAACAAGCCCCCAGAGCATGGTACTAGTGGATAGATAAGTTCTTTTTAAGCTTAAACTTCAAAAGATGTGCCTCAGATGCTAACTTGTATATTTATGGGGATGGTGAAAAGTCTGTAGTGATTGTCCTATATGTGGACAACCTTCTTATTATAAGTGACTATGAAGATATATGATCAACCAAACTCGAAAGGCTTTGAGTTTTGAGTTTGAAATGACAAACTTGGGCTTGCTGCACTATTGTTTGGGAATTGAAGTCTAGCAAGAGACATGAAAGATCTTCATCTCTCAGAAGAAGTATGCATGGGAGATCTTCAAGGCATTTGGCATGACCCAGTGCAAGAGAAAGCTACAGCTATGGAGGTGAACGCAAAGTTATCCGTTGAGGATACATCAGCACTAGTAGACATTGGGAGGTATAGGAGGATGGTCGGCAATCTGATCTACTTGTGTAACACCAGACCAGATATCAGTTTTTTTGTTAGTGTTTTGAGCAGGTTCTCAAACAAACCTCATGAGAGTCATTGGAAGGCTGAGATGCGGGTGCTCAGATACTTGAAGGAAACTCTTGAGTATGGTATTACATATAGTTTCGAAATTTCTCTTGTGGGGAATTGTGACTCAGATTAGGTAGGAGATAGCGATTCCAGGAAATTAGTTTCTGGTTATTGTTTCTCTTTGGGTTCAGGAATTTTCTATTGGATTACTAAGAAGCAGCCAATAGTGGCATTGTCTTCTACCGAAGTAGAGTACAAGGCAACTTTTTTTGCTGCATGTAAAGCAACATGGTTGAGAAGGATCCTATGGCATATGGGAGTGTAGGATGAAGAACCAACTGTGCTGAGATGTGAAAATCAGAGTTGCATCGCCATTGCCAAAAATCTTGTGTTTCATGTGCGCAGCAAACATATAGAGATCCAGTATCACTATGTGCATGATTTGATGGAGGATGGGATAGTGAAACTGGTCTACTATCCAATAGAGAAAAATGGAGCGGATATCTTCACCAAAGCACTTACGAAGAATCTACTTCAAGCTCATCTTCAGGGACTTGGCATTGGGCCAAGGAGATAGTTCACCTACGGGTGGACATTGAGGGGGGGTTGATACGAGAAAATCACAAAAAAATATTTGTCTAACACTTTGTTGATTTTTTGTACATTTGGAGGTTTGAAATAAAGAAGAGGGTGGGAACAACCTCTTGAGAAATCCAAGAAATTACTGGATGGAAATATTTCATGGACCAGTTTACCAAGGGGGGGTGAAGAGTAAAGATCAATGGAGGAAGGTAAAGTTAAAATGTGTAATGTGAAAAGAAAAGACATGAAATGGATTTGGAGCCATCTAAAGGGCATGTGAGGCTCATAATGTCATGGCTTTGGAGCCTTATGATAATTCAAATAAATGGGACCCTTCTTGGAAGCATTAGTGGAAGACAATCAGGCATATGATTTTGTAAGATTTTTTAAAAATACTTCCACTCCGATCCAAAAAAGTTTTTCAACATGAAAGTTGTAGCGAGTGAGCTGAAGTTTTGGTTGATATGTTTTTATAATTTTTTAGAGCTACGAGTGGGGAGATATAGCCAAAATGGTGGATGCCAACTTTTTTCAACTGTGGTGGAGACCACCTCCCAATTTTATACACACCCACACTTTCTTCCCCACACTTAACACTTCCATAAAACATCATTCATTAGACTCCCAACCCTTTCCCCTCTCTTCTCCTCTCTCTCAAGCTAATAAATCATTAGAATTCCCCTCCTAAATCACCCTCAAATCATCCTTAATTGTAATAGTAATGTATGAATTCTCACTACTCTCTGTCCATTATTGCTAGATATGATCTTATTTTATGAAGATTCTCTATATTTTTTTATAGGAGAGCTCTTGGACTCAAGCTATGGGGGGGAGAATGGAGACAATTCACATATGATGGAGCTTGATTAAGTATAAAATTGGTCAACAAAACATCTAGATGGAGCTTCCACCTTGTTCCAACTGCTTTAATGTAGCTTTGGTGGTGTTAATTCCTATTCTATCTTAACCTCCTCCCTAAACACCCTCAAGGCCTATATAAAGAGGTCTTCTCCTTTGTAATTTGCAAAAAAAAAAAGAGAGAGCCAAGAGGCCTTCTTCAGCCCTATTGAGCCTTCCCCATTCTCTCTCATGAGCTTATGCAGTTCATTCCCTTACTATAGCTTATGTATGCTCTACAGTGTAATAAGCCCAGGCTATTGGTGTCCATATTGTGTATATTGGTTATGTCTTGAGGGTTCTCCATCTCTTGTGCCCTCTTAAGTTTTATTGATTCATCTATTTTTTGTAGTTTTCTCTCTCTCTCTCTCACTCTCAGTTTTCCTCTCTTCTCCCTCACAAGCTCCTCTCTCTCTTGCATAGCGTCCTAGTCCACTCTTCCATGATAGGTGGTGCCCTTACCTTATTCACTTTGTGGCAGAAGGGAGTTTGGCATAGTATAGAGGCTGCCATACCAAATTTCCTTCATCATAAATTGGTGCCCCCACTGAGGACATTCTCATCAACAATTCTCTACCTCCTTATGCGGGACGATACAACACATAGTGGCGCATCCTCTACAACAAGTGCTCCAAGTGGCTCTTCTCCAACGCCTTCACCAACTCTTTTTCAAGCTGGTTGAAGTCCACGACTCCCACAATGGTCTCCCAAGGAAGTCCAAGAAAGGAAGTATGCCTACCGGATGACAGCACGTATGCGGGTAAAAGGTGTCCACCTTAGAAATTCCATTCTCTCACAACGAAAAAAATCATGTTGCCATCAATTGCTAGGTTCTCATAATTGTGGTGAGTGTTTTGCAAACAAAGTGAAGGCCCTTTCGGGAGGTCCTCGTCTCCAAATCATCAAATCCCTCTCTCTCTCTTGCCTAATCCACATCAAAGGAGGACAACTATGCATGAACGGTGTGGAGTTTTGTAGAGATACAAAGTATGGAGACTACCTTCAACTGTTGCTAGCTCGAAGGTTGGGTGTGGTTGAAAAGGTGGCCATCCACCTTATGAAATATATGTCACTGAGGATGGACACACTAAGGCAAGAACAATCACTGGTGAGCAAATTCTCTGTATAGCAAAGTTGGTGGATTCTAGAAAGAAACAGTCTGGGAAAAATCCTTCATAATTCAAGAAAATGCATTTCCTCTACTCTCTTAAGTAGTCTTCACTTATGAATAATAATATTGGCCCGAATTTCTACACCTTCCACTTTGTACAAAACATTCGAGTTAATGTATGCATCAATAGGAAGATTTTCTTCTGGCAGTGTCTTGTCATGTACTTTGGGGTTGAAAGATTAAGAGAGATTCTTATATCACCAAAACCTATAATCTTCCCAATGCTAGACTACAATGTATCCTTCAATGTACATGTCTTTATTTTATCATAATAGTTTCTCATGAGCGAGTTGTATGGACCAATCCAACCTCTTGCTATGCAAACTGTGCATATTGTAGCTAACACAAAGCTTAGATTCCAAGGCATTATTAGAAGCATACTGGGGCCTAGACGTCTTGCTGAAATCAATGCATCTGTGAACCCATTCATCCTTCCCCTCATAAAATACAACTTAAGTCTAGACGTATTCATCTTTGTACTCTACTAAGGTAATATGGCATTTCCAAGCTTCTTTGGGCACAATGGGAAAAATGTAGTGGATTTTTTGGACAACCTTGAGATGGCCTTCCTTGTCTTTGGGAGGGATGATGAAGCATTAAAGTTGAGGGCTTTTCCTTTGGTGCTCAAGGAAGAAGCTAGAATGTGGTTCTAAACTCTAAATCCGGCCCAAAGAGCTGAATGGGAGGGGTTGAAGGCAACTTTCTTACAGAGATTTCAACAAACTAACTCAGCTGAAGAGTTATGGCAACGGCTTTTGGCCCTCCATCAAAGTGATCCTTATGGTTATGCAAGTGCATGATTCCACATAATGCTCCACATCTTTATACATGTTCTGCCCCACCAATACTTCTCTTTGATCTTGGCAAATGTGCCCCAAACTCCTCTATGTCCAACCCATAAGCTTTCATGAAACTCCTATATCACATGTTAAGAAGCCCTTTCTCCCAATGAAAGAATATTTGCAGAAAGAAATAGAAGATATAGAATAATACTCATAGAATTGAAGCCTGCCAGTTTATTTCTCCATTATGAGAAGACAAATCTCTTGTAATTAAAAACGTACAAAAAAATAATACCTTCCTCTATGCTGCTCAGATCATCAATCTGATGCTTCCATTGGCTCCGAAAGGGGGGTAAAATACTAGGACACATGACCAGAATTTTGCTAGATCACTCCTTCATCTCCCACTTCAGAGTGCTGTTCACTGCCTGAAAACATCGATCGCGATACACATGATTTTGTCCATCTCTCTTTTTACATAAAATCCTCACAGATGACTGAAAGCTACATGCTTTTTTTTGCATGTCATCCTAATCTAGAAGTTGTCTATAGTTTTTTGGATTTTTACAAGAGATAATATCTAAAATATCATAAATTGGCTACACTTGCCAAAAAAACTAATATGTCTGAACCATGGACACTAACACTAATGTCTAAAACGGCTCCCAAAGACGCAATTACGAATCTCGTACTTTACGTAAGTGCCTTAACTTGTTTAACATTAAAAAAATAATTTTACATAAATATTTCTTTAGTTTGGAATTTTTATAAAATACATTTGAATCTCAATTTCAACTCTGGATAGCTTTTAGAATTTATGTAGGTCTTATTTTTATTTTAAAAATCAAAAAACTGTTAAAGATGCTTTAAAATGACTTAAAAATAACACAAATAAATTTTTATAAAATGGTTGATTGAAAATTTATAAGTTGTGATATTTTTTCTATAAAGGTTATGACTCAGAATATTTTCTTAATTTTTATCATAATTTTTAAAGATGGTTTATATATATTTAAAAATTCAAAAATAGTTATTTTTAAAGCAAAATAGCAGTTTACATTTAAATAAAAAATGTTCTCTATCAATAAAAATATGGATCTTCACATGAAAAGCTGAAAAGACAATTCCTGATTGCTGATGAATTTTTTTAAGCTTTAAGATGAAAAGAAACATCAGTTTAATTATATTTTACTGAAAGAACATTTACATGAACATGGTGTTTTTATTTTAAGTAAATAAAACGATACGTGGTGTACTACTCAATAACACAGGGATGGGTGAAAGATGAGAGATGCAATAGTATTTTATGATATTTGCTGATGATAAGAAAATTATAACCTTAAATTTAATTTACAAATATCAGAAACGTAATAAAATAATTATTTGATGGCATGAGGAAAAGCCTCAGCATCCATATTTAAGATCTACATTTTGTTTATATTAAAAAAAAGTCATTTGATGATTGTGATTAAGAGTGGAGGGCCACTAGGACTAACTGATAAATTAAACGGAAATATGGGGATTTAAAATGAATTATGTATGTGTTTATCGCTAGAGTAGAG
The DNA here is from genome assembly GCF_053477565.2 of Lygodium microphyllum. Lineage (NCBI taxonomy): Eukaryota > Viridiplantae > Streptophyta > Polypodiopsida > Schizaeales > Lygodiaceae > Lygodium > Lygodium microphyllum. Next base: position 71,233,460 of record NC_141141.1, read on the forward strand.
AGAGAGAGTACCTGTTTTTATCCTGATTGATATTTAGTGAAGAGAAAGAAGGAAAGGACGTCATACTCGCAAAATTAATTAAGTATTTAAATACTAAAAAGAAAACGACGAAATTGCAGTACGGAGTGGAGAAACGTTTATCAAGGGATTAAAGTTTATGGGTTTTTAGAACATTAGATGCTTTGATTTGAATGTTTGCTGTTATTTAATAAATAAAATGAATTAATTCTAATCAGTTGGAGAAGAGAAATATAAAAGGAAATTTAAATGGGGGTATTCAAATAGATCCAAGGGATCTACACCATGAAACAAACTTCTTAAAGTCAAACATCAAAGCTTCCTGGATAAACTGCTACTAGTATGGCAGGAAAAATTTATAAGGAGCCGCTCCTGAAAGATGGAGGGAAACTGTAGTTATTCTAGGTTAGCGTTTTAGTGCCCAATATAAAGACCTAGCTGAAAAAGGTTGAAAAGAAACGAAGTGTAAGATTATGTTTACTGGAGTTTAGATATCTATAGTTGGACTACTACAAACGAGTGTCGTAACTATTGAGGAAGGCTAGTACAAATCATAGAAATTAGTTATCAATATCACCTATTCAGTGCAACAACTCCTAGGAGTTGGCTTGATATCCGGGTTAAAAGTGGCTTGGTCTTTGGCTAGTCAAAGCAGATTTATACTGCACTTGGTTCATGGAGAATGGAAAATGAGAGGGATGCAAAGCTCAACCTCTCTGCCCATAAGGCATAGTCCCATTCGGCTCCCCTAAAAGAGCATAAATCGGGATTCTAACTCTACTGACGCTAGGTCTTCACAGTCTCGTTATCACATCTTTTGAGAAAAGTTCCCAGCTCATCGGGACCACCCTTTCATAGGACGGACCCAAGTCACTTCCACCGCACTTAGTTATCTAATTACCTACCACATTATGTTTGACATGCAAAAGTAGCTTCCTTAATTAATCAATTTAAACATAGGTTCCTTCACATAACTTAGGCGTTGACACAAAAACAATGTCAAGCAAGCTCCTTTTTCAAATATTTGATATTTATTTATCATCGTCTTGGAATACATCAAATATCATGCCCGAAGGCTATCCTAGCAATCAAGAGAATTGCTGCTCCAAGTTTCGCCCAAAGACTAGTACCCGGGCCTCGAGATCCCATCTCGAGTCACGTCAGCCTCTTGTGCGGGATCCAGAGGCATGGAATTTACAGCCAGAGCCTCCCCTGGCACCCAAGCATCCTGCCGCTCCAAGCAGTACCCACAGAGAGACCTCTTGCAGCGGGTTCGGTCCATATACCTGGCGCGGCTAACAACCCCCTTGGATAGGGCTAGGTAGGCAGTCGGAGGTAACTGAACCTGCCTCTCCCTCCAGGCTTTTAACTTGAAGCATTAAGTGTTTTGCCTTGAATTAGTTCCTTGAGCAAAGAAGTTCAAACAATGTACCTAAGTGTACAATCACGATTATTTCTGTGGTCGTTCGTACGACCAACTGCTAAGGTGTGATTCCTTCTTCCCAAATGCTCCCAACATTCGGTCTTAGATCGTTCGCATCTTGGCGAGATTCCAGGGGTTTGGCAAGCTAGGTTGCTTTATTTTCCCTTTTTCTTTGGGTTAGGGTTTGTACCCTATCGACCCTAATTATCCTTACCTTAAGTCTCCTTGTAAAATAGATCATGGACAACCCCGTCGTCCTCGATTGGTCAACTTGTTGGTTATCTCCTAGATCCCTTCAAGTACCTATGTACCTTTATCTTTGATCTTAATTGATCAAGATTGTCTATCCCCTTGACCATGGTTGGTCAAGATGGTTTTGTTTAGAACAGTTCTTACTCCGTCTTAAGTATAATCTTCTTAAGCCCTCTTAATAATGCTCACATGCACTAAGCTTTTACCTATCCCTCTTGAAGTCACCAAGGACTTTGACATGGGTCTCATGGATCTCAGTCCCATTTGGTAAATTACAAACAACGTTGAATTTTCCCAACAACTTTAATGCACGCAACGTAATGCCATGCCTTCATTTCAATGCTTACAATTTTGATATAATCCATACGATATTTATGCCACACATGCAAAGGTATTTTCTATGCATGCAATCTTAACATTATCCTCTATGTAATTATTTACACGATCCATAACCTTCTTGAATGATCTGATCTTTATAACTTTATGTGATTATTGTATGAGTCTAGCTGTGCTTTAATCTTTTGTGCAGTATATTACATGTACCTTAGAGTCCATCTTGCGATATGGAGGATGTCCTCTGAAATGTATTTTGTAAGAACTTGTGCAAGGAGCAATGAACTTTATGCAATAATTCATGCAAGAATTTTTTTGGATAATTTACAATGCAATTACCTAATCAATTTCACCTATTATGATGTCATCTTACAACGAAATTTATATTGTTTGTTATAAACATTACAACTAAATTCATACCAAGGCAATTACCCATCAATCGCGCAATCAATATGATGCACCCGAATATGATTTTCACCATGATAATTATAATCTAAGATTTAATAATAGAGCAACCTGGGTTTGGAGTGATGTCTTGATTCCAATGGTATTTACACCTAATAAACCATTCGCGGTTGCAGTGCCGTCTTGCGAACCACCATCCACACTTACAGGGTTTGCCGCCATCCTTGTGGATCTTTGCTTCGGGTCCATACTCGAAGACACGTGTACGAGAGATAGAATTCTCATACTCTCCTATGCAAAATTCTCACCGCCTCTCCTTGAGTGGAGAAAAGATAATGAAGGGGAGTGTATTTTCAGAAATAATAGAGGGGGCGTATGACCTCTCTTTAGGGGGGGAAAGAAGAACCCTCCAAAGCTTCCCTTTCTCTCTCTCTCTCTCTCTCTCTCTCTCTCTCTCTCTCTCTCTCTCTCTCTCTCTCTTGTGCGAGGATGATGGGGGGTCTTGAAATCACGGCCATGGGGGGTGGCACCTCCTGAAGACCTCGGGGGGGCTGCTGCAAATGACGAGGGGGGGCTGCTGTCCACGAGGGAGGGGAGGGCTCCCCTTTTAAAGTGGGGGGGGGGAGATGGCTGTTCACAGCCGCCACCCCTTCCACTTGGGGGGCTGCATGCCCCCCCTTCTCTCTCATTACTCCCCCCTCTCTCTCTCTCTCTGCCATGCTGTCCGCAGGGGGAGAGAGGGAGAGAGTAAAAAAATTTGAATTAAATTTAATAAATTTTTAAAAGTTCTCATGGGGGAGGCACTGGGGGGGGGGGGAGATATTACATCCTCTCCCCCTTAGAGGAATGGAGATGTCCTCATCTCGAGAAGACCTAGGGGTATTGTTGGTTGAGAGTATTTTCATCCATCCAGGTGGCATCCTCTTCTGGATAATATTTCCACTGGATGAGGTATTCTCTCAAGGTCCTTGATCTCAAATGCCTCTCCCTAACATCTAGGATTCTATCAGGTTGCCATAGCTCTAGGACTTCTTGGCTAGGCATTACAATTTGCTGATCATCAAGTACATGTTTTAGATTAGGTAGATACTTTTTCAATAGGCTAACGTGGAATACATTATGAATCTTTAGAGTTGTGGGCAGCTGTAGTCTGTAAGCATTAGGCCCTAGGCACTTGATGATCTTATAAGGTCCACAATACCTCGGACTTAGCTTCTTGTACTCTCCCAAGGACGGTGAACTCTTTTTAGGGCGTATACAGATGAAGACCATATCACCTTCGATGAAGGATCTGTCTTGCTGTTTCAAGTCAGCGTAAGCCTTCTGTCGATCCTTGGCAACTTAAATGTCTTGTCTTATTGATTTGATTTTATCTTCCATGTCTTCCAGCATCTGACTTGAAGCTTTATCCTCAAAGTTGGATTCGAGAAGTTCAAAGGGGTACGACAATCATGCCCATACAATGCTTGAAAAGGGGTCATTTGAATACTCTGTTGGTGAGAAGCATTGTAAGCAAAGTCAACCAGTGGTAAGTACTGAATCCACCTTTTGGGTTTGCAACAGCAAAATACCCTAAGCATATTTTCAATGACTTGGTTGACTCGTTCTTTTTGACCATCAGTTTGGGGATGGTAAGCTGTACTAAAACAGAGTTAAGTTCCAGTAGCCTCGAAGATAGCCCTCCAGAAGTGTGATGTGAAAAGAGAGTCACGATTACTAATGATTCTTTTGGTAACCCATGAAGTTTGAATATTTCCTTGATGAATAATCTTGCGATGTCTGAAGCTTTATAGTTTGTCTTGACAGGGATGAGATGTGCGACTTTGGTGAGAATATCTACTACAACCAAAATAGAGTTATATCCTCCCTGAACTTGGGGTAGGCCAACAATAAAGTCCATACTAATGAACTCCCATTTCGTTTGTGGAATGTCAAGTGGTTGCAATTTTCCAGGCATTTTCACATGTTTTGCCTTAATGCGTTGACATGACAAACATTCCATGACATATTTGAGTACGTCTCCCTGGAGCCTTTCCCAATAATAGCTCTTTTTGACCGCATTAAGGGTCTTGGCATAACAAGGATGTCCTGAGAAAGGGGAGTCATGGGCTTCCCAAAGTATCTTCTACTTGAGAGTTTGGCTTGCAGGGATACATAATCTTGTCCTAAAGAAGACAAGACCACTACTAATGGAGAATTCTTGATACTTCGTCTTTAGCTTCGGGTCTTGATCCTTGATGGGGATCTCCCTTAGCATTTTTTGATAGACTAGGTCATGATATGCCTCTTCTTTTGCTAGCTCAAGAATCTGGTTGTTTGGCATTGATACCTTTGTGGCTAGAGACCTTGCTGTTGATGGATCTTGCAAAATGAGGGAATTTAGAAATGCCTTGCGACTGAGTGCATCAGCAACCACATTCTCTTTTCCAGGCCTATATTTAATTTTAAAATCATATTCCTCCAGCACTTTGATCCATAGACTTTGCCTCATATTGAGCTCATTCTGAGTGAAAATCCATTTAAGACTCTTGTGGTCCGTTAGTAAGGAAAATTTGTTACCTAGTAAGTAATGTCTCCAAAGTTTGAGAGCATGGATGACAGCCAACAGCTCCAGATCGTGGGTAGCATAATTCCTTTCATGGCTCTTCAATTTTCTTGAAGAATATGCTATGGGATGACCTTCTTGCATAAGTACACATCCTAAAGCAAGTGCGCTAGCATCAGTTACCACTTCAAACTCCTTACTAAGATCAGGAAGTTTCAGGATGGGTGCTGATACTAAGCTTTGCTTTAGTTTGTCAAAGCTGGTCTGTTTAGCAAGTGACCATGCATTTGCTACTTTCTTCTTTAGTAGATCAGTCAGAGGGGCTACAATCAAAGCATAATCTTTGATGAAAATTATGTACCACCCTATCAACCCAAGAAAACTACGTATTTCTTTGACAAAAGTTGGTGTTGGCCATTCCAGAACGTCTCTGACCTTAGTTGGATCTACATAAATTCCTTCTACTGATACAATGAATCACAAATATTCAATCTGTCACTTGAAAAATGCGCACTTCTTCTTCTTGGCATAAAGCGTGTGTGCTCTCATTATTTCAAGAACAATGCGAAGTTGGGGTTCGTGATCCTTTTCCTGTTTTGAGTAGACTAAGGTATCGTCAAAAAAGATGAGTATGAAGTCATCAAGATGTTGAGATATCGAGCTCCACTCGTGATACGCCAGGGTGACCGTTGTGTATTTATGTCACCGACTTGTCAGTTGTAGACGCGGTTGGTACACCGCTTATGAGTAATAGCTACATGATAGCTATCCTCATCTACTCTAGTTCGTGGCTCAATTAGTATGCCACCTTAGTTATTTGAGTTTGGTTTGAGACCCATATTTAGGGTTCTTCTATTTCTTTGTACTAGAGTTCTTCTTTGGCTTACACAACTAAGAAGAGAAAAACTGTTTTTCAGCCTCCACCTCTGTGTGTATTCCCCCGTTGTGCAAGCAAGAAAGCTACAAGTGAGACTCCTTCCTTCTCTCCCACAATCTTGACATGGTATCAGAGCCTTGTTCGTGGTAAGGAGATCAAGAAAGCAAGCCAAGCTCGCAGTGTTCTGGTAAGAGGAGCAGTGTTGCTTTCATTTTTTGTTTTGGGAGCAGATCTCTGTAGGTAGCACAGCCGGAAATTGCAGGAGTGCATTGTCTCAGGTTGAGATGCCCTTCACGGTGAAGCAAGAGGGCAGTATATGCTATGGATTAGGGCTTTAGCCCTTGGCGACCCTGTTTTTTTGATTTGAGGCCATTTTGGGGCCTGTTTTGGAGGCGGAAGTTTTCTGCACGCACTCAGGAAAAGGCCCTGTTTTATGCTGTGCGACCACTGTTCTACAGGTCGGTGAAAAGTTATTGTAGAAATTGCATCGTATGCTTGTGCGCAGAGACATTGGGAGTTTTAGAATCATCCTTGGTTCCTGTTTATGCAAAATCGTCACTAGGAAGTGACTGTGTGGTCAAATACCACTTTCGCCAGTTTTGCAGATTTGCCCTTGTGAGGGTGAAGCTGAGTTTTTGCAGTGACAGAATTTTTCGCAGTGTTCTGTAATAGCATCTGATTCTCTTTCACAGATTGTAACTGAAAAGCTTGACAAGAACAACTTCTAGGCATGGAAGTTAGAATGATGAATTTCCTTATGGGAAAAGGATATTGGGAATTTGTTGCAGGAAATGAAGAAGAACCAGTTCTTCCTGATGTTCCCAATCAATAGCAAATGCAGGCATTCAAAGCATGGCATGAGAGAGCCAGGAAAGTTATGTACTGGCTATCTATCAGCATTTCAGACTCTATGATTGTGCATATTCAGGATGCAAGTACGCCAAAGGAGGCATGGGATACTCTGTCAAAGATGTATAGCACAAATACGCAAGCCAGGAAAATGCAGCTCAAGCAAGAGTTGCACAATGTGCAAAGAGAAAATATGAGCATCAATGACTACCACATGAAGGTGAAGAAGATTGCAGATGCACTTGCTTCCATTGGGTCGCCAGTGGAAGATGATGATTTAGTTTCTGTGACCTTGAATGGTCTAGGAAAGGATTATGCACAGTTTCGGACATCCATTTCAGTTCGTGAAAGATTTCCTGATTTTGAGGAGTTGATTGCTCTTCTAATTTCTGAGGAGCAGAGAAATGGTGGTGCATCTTCTTCAGGAGGAACTTCAAAAGAAACTGTCTTCTACTCAAATGCTGGAAGAGGTAGAGGCAGAGGTAGAGGAGGCCGATTTGGAGGCCGTGGTACAAATCAGAATATGCAGCAAACTCAAGAAAACCATTCCTATGGAGGAGGACGTGGTAACTATAGAGGTAGGGGGAGCCAGAGAGGTCGTGGTGGATGGCAAAGAGGCCAAAATGCAAACAGTAATGTTGAATGCTACTATTGTGGTAAAATGGGTCATATGGCTAAAGACTACTATAAAAAGCAGAATGACATCATGAATGGAAAACTGCAACAAGGAAATTATGCATCTTCTAGTAGACAGGGTGATGACAGAAATGAGCATTTGTTTATGGTGCAGCACATGAACAATTCTGTGACAAGTGCAGAAGAAAGCAACGATGTTTGGTATGTTGACTCAGGTGCATCAAACCACATGATAGGTCATGCAGAATGGATGGAGGATGCAAGGAAAATGGAAAAACCACGATTTGTGGAGACTGGTGATGATATTGCACATCCGATTGTGCAGATTGGAAAAATTCCTTTGTCTATGCAGGATGGGAAAAAGAAACACCTGTCCGATGTATTTCATGTCCCGAATATCACCAAGAATCTGGTTTCTGTTGGTCAAATGGTTGAACAGGGCTTGCAGGTCAGATTTAATCCTCATGGATGCTTTGTTGAGGATATGAAAAATAAAGGTCGCTTGATAGCAAAAGGAAAGAAGAAGGGCAGAATGTTTACGTTGGATGCAGACATGTCTGAATTGAGTGCAGCAATGTTTGCACATGGGACCGGTGTAGTTACAGATATTGATATCTGGCGTAAACGCATTGGTCATGTTAATGTACAGCGACTTAAATCAATGCAGGCCCAAAATATTGTTGCAGGATTGCCTAGATTCAAGGTTGCAGAAATGCATAAGGTATGTGAAGCCTGTCAGTTTGGAAAACAGGCAAGGAAACCATTTCCTAGACATGTTCAAGAGAGTAAGAAGCCATTGGAATTAATCCACTCTGATGTGTGGACTACTAAAGCTGCATCTCTTGGAGGATGTCATTATTTTGTTACTTTTATTGATGACTATAACAGAAAAGTTTGGGTGTATTTTATGAAAAAGAAAAGTGAAGTTTTTGGGTATTTCAAAACCCTTAAAGCTATGGCTGAAAAAGAAACATGTCTGCAAATAAAATGCCTAAGGTCAGATGGAGGGGGAGAGTACCTCTCAAATGAGTTTGCAAGGTTCTTGCAGGAGCATGGCATAAAGCAGCAATATTCATGCAGTCATACCCCACAACAAAATGGAATTGCAGAAAGAAAAAACAGGCATATTGGAGAGGTATCTCGTGCCATGCTCAATGAAAAAGACTTGCCAGATTTTTATTAGGTTGAAGCAGTTGCTACAGCAGTCTACATAATGAACATGACTTCCACTGCAGCAATTCATGGGATGACTCCAGAGGAGAGGTATACTGGTAGGAAACCAGATATTTCTCATTTGAAAATTTTTGGTTGCATTGCCTATGTAGATGTGCCAGATGAGTTGAGATCCAAGTTGGATCCAAAAGCTGAGAAGTGCATCCTTATTGGTTACTCTCTGCAGCAAAAAGGGTATAGATGCTATAACCCTTCTACTCGTAAGTTTACAGTGAGCAGAGATGTTGTTTTTGATGAGATGAGTAGCTGGTATAAACCAGTAAATGTGATTGATGATGTAGATGCACAAAATGGTAATGCTGCACAGAATTCATAGCAACAGTCACAAAATATTAGTGGACCTGGAGCATCCTCTAGCAGTGGTTCACATTCTTCTCCATGGACAGGCAGATTGAGATCAGGAGAATCTTCTCAAAGCAATCTAGATAGTGGTATGCAGGTATCACGAAAAGGAAAAGAGAAGGTTGATCAGCCCATGTTTGATGTGAATGCAAGTCACTCTTATGTGGATGGTGAATCCAGTGGCTCAGAACAGAGCATTGATGATGAGTTGGGCATTCCTTCTATTGTTACACCTGGAGTAAGGAAGACCAGGGATGTTTTGAGAGCACCTGGGAGTGAACCCACTTTGTGTAGGTCTACCAGAGTTAGGTATCCTGTGGATAGGCTGAAATATGATGGATTTACAGCCATTCACTATGCATATATGATCAAGGTGATACAGGAACCAGAACCCACTTCTTTTGAGCAAATCATGGGAAAAGAAAAATGGGAGAAAGCCATGGATGAAGAAATGGATGCCTTGGAAGCAAATGCTACATGGGAATTGGTACCTTTGCCTAAAGGTAAGAATGCAATTGGCTGTAAGTGGGTTTATAAGGTGAAGCACAATGCAGATGGTTCTGTGAACAGATACAAGGCAAGATTAGTAGTCAAGGGGTATGCACAAACATATGGCATTGACTATGAAGAAACGTTTAGTCCGGTTGCAAGGATGGCAACCGTAAGAGCAGTCATTGCTATGGCTGCATCAAAGGGATGGTCTTTACATCAGATGGATGTAAAGAATGCCTTCTTGCATGGTGATTTGCAAGAAGAGGTCTATATGGAGCAGCCACCAGGTTATGTGTATGCTATTCATCCTGAGTTTGTTTGCAGGTTGAAGAAAGCCTTGTATGGCTTGAAGCAAGCACCTAGAGCATGGTCTGATAAGATAGGACAATATCTTGTCACTATTGGCTTTCAGATTTCCAAGGCAGATTTCTCACTTTATGTGAGAAAAACAGAGAAAGGTATTATGCTACTTGTCATTTATATTGATGATTTGATTATGATAGGTGACAGTGATGAAGATATCCTTCATGTGAAAATGCTATTGAAGTAGAAGTTTGAGATGAAGGATTTGGGAGAGCTGCGTTATTTCTTGGGCATTGAGGTGATTAGATCACCAAGTGGGATACAGCTCTTGCAGAGACAGTATGGATTGGACATGCTGTCCAAATATGGGATGACAGGCTGTAAGCCTATTTCAGTTCCTTTGGAGCAAAATGTGAAGCTGAGCACAGATGCAGGTGAGCTTCTAGAAGACCCTACTATGTACAGACGCATAGTAGGAAGTTTGATTTATATGACTATTACCAGGTCAGATTTGAGCTATGCTGTTGGATTGGTAAGTCAGTTTATGCAGGCTCCAAGGAAACCACATTTGGATGTGGCTAGACGCATACTCAGGTATGTGAAGTCCACATTGCAGTATGGACTATTTTATGAGACAGGGGTTCAGATACAGTTGCATGGATACACTGATGCTGATTGGGCTGGTAGTATTTCTGATAGACGATCTACCAGTGGATATGTGTTCTCTTTTGGGAGTGCTGCAGTCACTTGGAGCAGCAAGAAACAGCCTACAGTTGCCTTATCCAGCACAGAGGCTGAGTACAGGGGCGCAGCAATGGCTGCATGTGAGGTAGCTTGGTTGCATAAGCTACTTTATGATATGCATCAGCCTACAGATGGGCCAGTTGTCATTTATTGTGACAACATGAGTAGTATATACTTGGCAAATAACCCAGTCTATCATGCTAGAACAAAGCACATTGAGGTGCATTATCACTATGTGCGAGAGAGGGTTTTACTAGGTCTTATTGATCTAGTTTATGTCAGCACAGAGGATCAGGTAGCTGACATATTCATGAAGGCATTGGGCGCAGAGAAGCTGCGCAAGTTCAGAGACCTGCTTGGTGTGCAGGAATTGGGATTGAGCTCGAGGGGGAGTGTTGAGATATCGAGCTCCACTCGTGATATGCCAGGGTGACCATTGTGTATTTATGTCACCGACTTGTTAGTTGCAGACGCGGTTGGTACACCGCCCATGAATAATAGCTACATGATAGCTATCCTTATCTACTCTAGTTCGTGGCTCAGTTAGTATGCCACCTTAGTTAGTTGAGTTTGGTTTGAGACCCATATTTAGGGTTCTTCTATTTCTTTGTACTAGAGTTCTTCTTTGGCTTACATAACTAAGAAGAGAAAAACTGTTTTTCAGCCTCCACCTCTGTGTGTATTCCCCCATTGTGCAAGTAAGAAAGCTACAAGTGAGACTCCTTTCTTCTCTCCCACAATCTTGACACAAGATAGGGGCTAAAGATATCCTACATTAACCTGTTGAAGGTAGCAGGAGCATTCGTCAGCCCGAATGACATCACTAGGATTTCAAAGTGTCGATACCTTGTATTGAATGCAGTCTTCGAAATATCTTCTTCTTTGATCCTTATATGATAATATCCAGATCTGAGATCTATCTTTGAGAAGATCTTCGTTCTGTCAGATCTTTAAGAAATATGTATGCATATTCCTTTAACCATGAAGGTTCTTCTCTAGATTGCTGATTCTGATCTAGCTTATTCAGTTTAATCAGATAGACAGGTAGACCCTTTTGAACACATTTTATTATCTGTGTTGCTTTTGCCAACTGTATTTTTGGCTTACCAGCCTCACCTTGAGTCGTGACTAGTTCCCCTTCAGAATTTCGGAAGGAAACTTGGCCCTTCCCACAGTGGATGTGGACATCATTGGGTATTAGCCAATCCATTCCGAGTAAAAATTTGTGGACAGCTAGGTTCATTACCCTGAATCTCACAGAAGTTGGCTTCCCACCCAGTAGGAATTTCACCTTAGCAGTTTGACTAGTACAAGTGACCTCACGACTGTTTGCTAATTCCACAAGTAAGGTAGATGCATGTATTGTGGCTATCCCTAATCTTTTTGCATAGATTGGTGAAATGGAGTGTGTACTGCCACAGTCAATCAAGGTTTTGAAGTTTTTACCTTGATATTCTAATGGAGTTTGAATCACCGAGAATTGGCGATTTGGACCCTTCTTGTGAAGAGTGGTGTGAAGCGTTGCCCTCTCAATGTCAGCATCCATGGACGGATCTTCTTCATTGTCCAGCTCCTTGTTGGAAACACTGGAGGTTCTCCCTTTGGCCATAACAGTGGTTCCTTGGCCATGAGCGGCCCTATTTTGACCTTGGAATTGCCCCTTGCAATGTCCTCTACCAAGCTTGGGACACTCCCTCTTGAAGTGTCCGAGCTTGTTGCAATGGAAGCAACGTGGATTGTGATCATTGCTTTGTGTTGGAACAAAGTTGTTGACAGTATTGACCCTAGCCTTCTTTCTTTGGCTCTGATTTTAACCCTGTGCTCTCTTAGTATGAGCCTTAGTCATGCTCTTATTTTGATCCTTGTAAGGCCAAATCCTATTGTCGCTTGGGTTGGTCTGCACCTCTTGTATTATTGGAGCAGCTTGAATGAATGCATCTTGTAGATCCATTGTGTGCATTGATTCCAATCGAGTGTTTATGGGTGGATTCAACCCAACACAGATTTTTGACACCTGTTGTGTCATATCCATTGGGGGTGCATACTTTAGGAGTGAAACAAACTTCGAATAATATGCTTCAAGGGATAATCCTAGCTGCTTCAAGTCATAGAATTTATTCATCTTTTGTGTGCGATAGGCAGGTGGCAGATACCTCCCTCTCACAGCTTCCTTAAGCTCATCCCAAGTGAATGTCCCCTCTGAGATTGCTTGATCTCTGCACCACTGTTTCCACCAAAGTCTCGCTTCGCCTGTAAGCTTAAGTTTGGTGAGCATGGCTTGGTTAGTAGGTGCAGTTCTTGCTACCTCAAAATAGTCCTCCATGGACTCAATCATATCTCGGCATCAGCTTGAACAGTCATTCCCTTGCCATCAAACTCGGGTGGCTTAAATTGTTTAAGAAGGAATTTCTTCTCTTCAGCTATAGCTGGACTTAGTGTAGGAGTCGGATTTGAAACCTGCACTTAGGGTTGCGTCTGGGCAATAAGATTCTTTATGTTAACATCTTATCATACGTTCCCATATTATGTTAATATGACTAGCACAGCTTTTTAGCTAAGTGATTTAATCACTTAACACCTCAATTAACATTTATGATCAAGATAGATAATTATAAAAAGTCTTATCTATTCATGAAGGCATAACCCCCTGAGTACATTTATTTTGAATAAGTAGGACAGGCTGATAGATACATCAGTTTGGGGAAAATAGAATTGTGTTAGAATCGGCTATAGGGATGAAATAATAATATGGAGTGGGGTCATGGATTTTCAGGAAACGGTAAGTCATAGGAAGCTTGGGGTATCCCTTCCTTTGATACCCGTTCTTCTCATAGCACCCTGACACTTTGATTTTGTCAGTAGAGATTACCCGGGTCACTTCTTCATAGACATACTTGTTATGTTTGACTTGCCGACCGCTAACATGTAAAGTTGCGTTTACACGAGCTTTGACAAAGATGTAAACCTTCACGATCTTTAAATCCGCCATCCACTTGATTCTCTTCAAGTTGGGCTGAAGGTACGCGAGTCAATGGGCTGCTATGTAATATATTCCTGAGTCTCCCGTCCATCTCCACTCCACATACAAGGGCGAAGGATTATAGATACGGTCCATAATATATTCTCTTCAAGTTGGTATGAATGTACGCGAGTCACTTGGCTGCTATGTAATATATTCTTGAGTCTCCCGTCCATCTCTGCTCCACATACAAGGGTGAAGGATTATAGATACGGTCCAGAATATTCATCATGACAAGCCTCTAATGATAATTCGAAGCATGCATTGCAGTCATGAACATGACCTGGAACACCAAGAACTTCCTCCATGCTTCGTGACTCTGCAACCCAACATCCATAAGTGAGTAAAGAAATGTTTTCAACAGAAAATATTGCTCTATTCTACTCACCTTCCCTTGTTTATCCCCTGTTCCCTTTATTTTCCTCCATTAAATTCCCTTGTAATCTTTAGATTTCGTTGGTTCGCTCTGATACCAACTGTAATGTGTCCACTTGTCTACTTATGGGATAGGTCTTAGTAGCCCATTAGGAAGAGAGTCTACAAAGCGCCACGTGGCGCTTGCAACGAATGTCATAGGGTTTTCAATCTAGGTTTTCCCGAGTCTGCCCCGAGTGGAAGTATCCGACCGTTCCCACTTAGGATCTACCTGAGGTCAGGGTTTCTTTTCTATCAGCAAAGTCTCTAAGAAGTAGCTAGCGTCGAGCTCCAGATGAACCACTTTGCGTAGGAACAATAGAGTCGAAGCGGATTTATGCTGCACTTGGTTCATGGAGAATGGGAAACGGGAGGGATGTGAAGCTCAGCCTCTCTGCCCATAAGGCATAGTCCCATTCCGCTCCCCTAAAACAACATAAATCGAGATTCTAACTCTACTGACACTAGGTCTTCACAGTCTCGTTATCACGTCTTTTGAGAAAAGTTCCCAGCTAACCGGAACCACCCTTCTGTAGGACAGACCCAAGTCACGTCCATCGCACTTTCCTTGGTTTGTTTAGTTATCTAGTTACCTACCACATTATGTTTCACATGCAAAAGCAGCTTCCTTAATTAATCAATTTAAACACAAGTTCCTTCACGTAACTTAGGCACTGACACAAAAACAATGTCAAGCAAGCTCCTTTTTCAAATATCTGATCTTTATTTATCATTGTCCTTGAATACATCAAATATCATGCCCGAAAGCTATCCCAGCAATCAACAGGATTGCTACTCCAAGTTTTGCCCATAGACTAGTACACCGGCCTCGAGATCCCATCTTGAGTCACCTTAGCCTCTTGTGCGGGATCCGAAGGCAAGGAATTTACAACTAGAGCCTCCCTTGGCACCCAAGCATCCTCCCACTCCAAGCAGCACCCACATAGAGATCTCTCGCGGGGGGTTTGGTCCATATACCCAGGGCGGCTAATATCCCCCTTGGATAGGGCCAAATAGGCAGTCGGAGGTAACTGAACTTGCCTCTCCCTCCAGGCTTTTAACATGAAGCATTAAGTGTTTTGCCTTGAATTAGTTCCTTGAGCAAAGAAGTTCAAACAATGTACCTAAGTGTACAATCACGATCATTTCTGTGGTCATTCGTACGACCAACTGCTAAGGTGTGATTCCTTCTTCCCGAATGCTCTCAGCATTCGGTCCTGGATCGTTAGCATCTTGGTGAGATTCCAGGGGTTTGGCAAGCTATGTTGCTTGTTTCCCCTTTTTCTTTGGGTTAGGGTTTGTACCCTACCGACCCTAATTATCCTTACCTTAGGTCTCCTTGTAAAATAGATCATGGACAACCCCGTCGTCCTCGGTTGGTTATTTTGCTAGTTATCTCCTAGATCCATTGAAGTACCTATGTACCTTTATCTTTGATCTTAATTGATCAAGATTGTCTACCCCCTTGACCATGGTTGGTCAAGATGGTTCTGTTTAGAACGGTTCCTACTCCCTCTTAAGTATAATCTTCTTAAGCCCTCTTAATAATGCTCACATGCACTAAGCTTTTACCTATCCCTCTTGAAGTCACCAAGGACTTTGACATGGGTCTCATGGATCTTAGTCCCATTTGGTAAATTACAAACAACGTTGAATTTTTCCAACAACTTTAATGCACACAACGTTATGCTATGCCTTCATTTCAATGCTTACAATTTTGATATAATCCATATGATATTTTATGCCACACATGTGAATGTATTTTCTATGCATGCAATCTTAACATTATCCTCTATGTAATTATTTACATGATCCATAACCTTCTTGAATGATTTGATCTTTATAACTTTATGTGATTATTGTATGAGTCTAGCTGCGCTTCAATCTTTTGTGCAGTATATTACATGTACCTTAGAGTCCATCTTGCGATATGGAGGATGTCCTTTGAAATGTATTTTGCAAGAACTTGTGCAAGGAGCAATGCACTTTATGCAATAATTCATGCAATAAATTTTTTGGGTAATTTATGATGCAATTATCTAATCAATTTCACCTATTATGATGTCATCTTACGATGAAATTTATCTTGTTTGTTACAAATATCACAACTAAATTCATACCAAGGCAATTACCCATCAATCGCGCAATCAATGTGATGCACGTGAATATGATTTTCACCATGATAATTATAATCTAAGATTTAATATAGAGCAACTTGGGTTTGGAGTGATGTCTTGACTCCAGTGGTATGTACGCCTGATAAACCATTAGCGGTTGTGGTGCTGTCTTGATTCGAACCACCATCCACACTTGCAGGGTTTCCAACCATCCTTGTGGATCTACGCTTCAGGGCCATACTCAAAGACGTGTGTATGAGAGATAGAATTCTCGCACTCTCCTATGTAAAATTCTCGTTGCCTCTCCTTGAGTTGAGTAAAGATAATGAAGGGGAGTGTATTTTTAGAAATAAAAGAGGGGGTGTATGACCTCTCTTTAGGGGGGAAAGAAGAACACTCCAAAGCTTCCCTCACTCACTCACTCACTCACTCACTCACTCACACACACACACACACACACTCTGTGTGTGTGTGTGTGTGTGTGTGTGTGTGTGTGTGTGTGTGTGTGTGTGTGTGTGTGTGTGTGTGTGTGTGTGTGTGTGTGTGTGTGTGTGTGTGTGTGTGCGCGCGCGAGGATGATGGGGGGCGACACCTGTTGCTGAAAAGCACCCGAGGGGGGGGGTTGCTGTCTACGAGGGAGGGAAGGGCTCCCCTTTTAAAGTGGGGGGGGGAGGCTCGTTTGTGGCGGGGGGGGGGGGGGGGGAGACGGCTGTTCACGGCCGCCACCCCTTCCACCTGGGGGGCTGCATGCCTCCCCTTCTCTCTCATTACTCCCTCTCTCTCTCTCCCCCCGCCATGCTGTCGGCAGGGGGAGAGAGTAAAAAAAATTGAATTAAATTTAATAATTTTTTAAAAAGAGGGGGGGTTCTCATGGGGGAGGCACGGAGGGGGAGGGGGGGCGAGGGGAGAGATATTACATCCTCTCCCCCTTAGAGGAATCGAGATGTCCTCATCTCGAGAAGACCTGGGGGTATTGTTGGTTGAGAGTATTTTCATCCATCTAGGTGGCATCCTCTTCTGGATAATCTTTCCACTGGATGAGGTATTCTCTCAAGGTCATTGATAAAAAATGCCTCTCCCTAACATCTAGGATTCTATCAAGCCGTAGCGCTAGGACTCCTTGGCTAGGAATTACAATTTGCAGATAATCAAGTACATGATTTAGATTAGGTAGATACTTTTTCAATAGGCTAACATGGAATACATTATGAATCTTTAGAGTTGTGGGCAGCTGTAGTCTATAAGCATTAGGCCCTAGGCACTTGATGATCTTATAAGGTCCACAATACCTCAGACTTAGCTTCTTGTACTCTCCCAAGGACAGTGAACTCTTTTTAGGGCGTACACGGATGAAGACCATATCACCTTCAACAAAGGATCTGTCTTGTCGTTTTGAGTCAGCGTAAGCCTTCTGTCTATCCTTGGCAGCTTGAATGTCTTGTCTTATTGATTTGATTTGATCTTCCATGTCTTCCAGTATCTGTCTTGAAGCTTTACCCTCAAAGTTGGATCTGAGAAGTTCAAAGGGGTACGACAATCATGCCCATACAATGCTTGAAAAGGGGTCATTTGAATACTCTATTGATAAGAAGCATTGTAAGCAAACTCAACCTATAGTAAGTACTGAATCCACCTTTTGGGTTCGCGACAGCAGTATGCCCTAAGCATATCTTCAATGACTTGATTGACTCATTCTATTTGACCATCAGTTTGGGGATGGTAAGATGTACTGAAATAGAGTTGAGTTCCAATAGCCTCTAAGATAGCCCTCCAGAAGTGTGATGTGAAAAGAGAGTCACGATCACTAATGATTCTTCTGGGTAACCCATGAAGTTTGAATATTTCCTTGATGAATAATCTTGTGATGTCTGAAGCTTTCTAGTTTGTCTTGATAGGGATGAGATGTGCGACCTTGGTAAGCATATCTACTACAACCAAAATAGAGTTATATCCTCCCTGAACTTGGGGTAGGCCAACAATAAAGTCCATACTAATGAGCTCCCATTTCATTTGTGGAATGTCACGTGATTGCAATTTTCTAGGCATTTTAACATGTTCTTCCTTAATGCGTTGACAAGACAAACATTCCGTGACATATTTGAGTACGTCTCCGTTGATCCTTTCCCAATAATAGCTCTTTTTGACCGCATTAAGGGTCTTGGCATGACAAGGATGTCCTGAGAAAGGGGAGTCATGGGCTTTCCAAAATATCTTTTGCTTGAGAGTTTGGCTTGCAGGGATACATATTCTTGTCCTAAAGTAGACAAGACCACTATTGACGGCTTGCAGGGATACATATTCTTGTCATAAAGTAGACAAGACCACTACTTATGGATAATTCTTGATACTTCGTCTTTAGCTTTGGGTCTTGATCCTTGATGGGGATCTCCCTTAGCATTTTTTGATAGACTGGGTCATGATATGCCTCTTCTTTTGCTAGCTCAAGAATCGGGTGGATGCCTTTGTGGCTAGAGACCTTGCTGTTGATGGATCTTGCAAAATGAGGAAATTTAGAAATGCCTTGCGACGACTGAGTACATTGCCAACCACATTCTCTTTTCCAGGCCTATATTTGATTTCAAAATCATATTCTTCCAACACTACGATCCATCGACGTTGCCTCATATTGAGCTCATTCTGAGTGAAAATCCATTTAAGACTCTTGTGGTTCGTTACTAAGGAAAATTTGTTACCTAGCAAGTAATGTCTCCAAAGTTTGAGAGCATGGATGACAGCCAATAGATCCAGGTCGTGGGTAGCATAATTCCTTTCATGGCTCTTCAATTTTCTTGAAGAATATGCTATGGGCTGACCTTCTTGCATAAGTACACATCCTAAAGCAAGTGCGCTAGCGTCACTAACCACTTCAAACTCCTTACTAAGATCAGGAAGTTTCAGGATGGGTGCTGATACTAAGCTTTGCTTTAGTTTGTCAAAGTTGATCTGTTCAGCAGGTGACCATGCATTTGCTACTTACTTCTTTAGTAGATCAATCAGAGGGGCTGCAATCAAAGCATAATCTTTGATGAAAATTTTGTACCACCTTGTCAACCCAAGAAAACTACGTATTTCTTTGACAAAAGTTGGTGTTGGCCATTCTAGAATGTCTCTGACCTTAGCTAGATCTACTGAAATTCCTTTTGCTGATACAATGAATCACATATATTCAATCTGTCACTTGAAAAATGCGCACTTCTTCTTCTTGGCATAAAGCTTGTGTGCTCTCATTGTTTCAAGAACAATGCGAAGCTGGGGTTCCTGATCCTTTTCCTATTTTGAGTAGACTAGGATATCGTCAAAAAAGACGAGTATGAAATCATCAAGATAGGGCCTAAAGATATCCTACATTAACCTGTTGAAGATAGCAGGAGCATTCGTCAGCCCGAATGACATCATTAGGAATTTGAAGTGCCTATACCTTGTACTGAATGCAGTATTCGGAATATCTTCTTCTTTGATCCTTATCTAATAATATCCAGATCTGAGATCTATCTTTGAGAAGATCTTCGCTCTTTGAACATGGTTAAATAATTCATATATTCTTGGAATGGGGTATTTATTTTTGATGGTTGCTTGATTCAACCCTCTGTAGTCAATGCATAGGCAAAGCATTCCATCTTTCTTCTTTTGGAATAACACTGGAGCTCCTCATGGAGAACTACTAGGACAGATGTAGCCTTGGTCTAACAGTTGCTTGAGTTGCTCTTTTAGTTCGATAGCTTCCGGGATGGACATTTTATATGGCCTCTTTGCGACCAATGCAGCTCCTGGCACAAATTTGATTTCGTGGTCGACTTTCCTTTGGGGAGGAAGTTATGTCAAATCTTCAGGAAATACGTCTGCATATTCCTTTAACCATGAAGGTTCTTCTCTGGATTATTGATTCTGATCTAGCTTATTCAATTTAATCAGATAGACATGTAGACTCTTTTGAACACATTTTATTATCCGTGTTGCTTTTGCCAACTATATTTTTGGCTTACCAGCCTCAACTTGAGTCGTGACTAGTTCCCCTTCAGAATTTCGGAAGGAGACTTGGCCCATCCCACAGTGGATGTGGACATCATTGGGTATTAGCCAATCCATTCCGAGTAAACATTCGTGGACAGCTAGGTTCATTACCCTGAATCTCACAGAAGTTGGCTTCACACCCAGTAGGAATTTCACCTTAGGAGTTTGCCTAGTACAAGTGACCTCATGACCATTTGCTAATTCCACAAGTAAAGTAGGCATCTATTGTGGCTATCCCTAATCTTTTTGCATAGATTGGTGAAAGGAAGGAGTGTGTACTGCCACAATCAATCAAGGTTTTGAAGCTTTTACCTTGATATTCTGATGGAGTTTGAATCATCGAGAATTGGCGATTTGGACTCTTCTTGTAAAGAGTAGCATGAACCGTTGCCCTCTCAATGTCAGCATCCATGGACGTATCTTCTTCATTGACTAGCTCCTTGTTGGAAACACTGGAGGTTCTCCCTTTGGCCATAGCGGTGGTTCCTTGGCCATGAGCGGCCCTATTTTGACCTTGGAATTGCCCCTTGCAATGTCCTCTGCCAAGCTTGGGACACTCCCTCTTGAAGTGTCCCGGCTCGTTGCAATGGAAGGAATGTGAGTTGCGATCATTGCTTTGTGTTGGAACAAAGTTGTTGGCAATATTGATCCTAGCCTTCTTTCTTTGGCCATGATTCTGACCCTGTGCTCTCTTAGTCTGAGCCTTAGTCATGCCCCTATTTTGATCCTTGTAAGGCCAAATCCTGTTGTCCCTTGGTTTGGTCTGCACCTCTTGTATTATTGGAGCAGCTTGAATGAATGCATCTTGTAGGTCCGTTGCCTGCATTGATTCCAATCGAGTGTTTATGGGTGGATTCAACCCAACACAGAATTTTGATACCTGTTGTGTCATATCCATTGGGGGTGCATACTTTAGGAGTGAAATGAACTTCAAATAATATGCTTCAAGGGATAATCCTAGCTACTTCAAGTCATAGAATTCATTCATCTTTTGTGTGCGGTAGGCAGGTGGCAGATACCTCCCTCGCATAGCTTCCTTAAGCTCATCCCAAGTAACTGTCCCCTCCGAGATCACTTGATCTCTGCACAACTGTTTCCACCAAAGTCTCGCTTTGCCTATAAGCTTAAGTTTGGTGAGCATGGCTTGGTTAGCAGGTGCAGTTCCTGCTGCCTCAAAATAGTCCTCCATGGACTCAATCCAGATCTCGGCATCGGCTTGAACAGTCCTTCCCTTGCCATCAAACTCGGGTGACTTAAATTGTTTGAGAAGGAATTTCTTCTCTTGAGCCACAATTGGACTTAGTGCAGGAATCGGATTTGAAACATCCACTTGGGGTTGCGTTCGAGAAATAAGATTCTTTATGTTAACATCTTATCATACGTTTCCATATTATGTTAATATGACTAGCACAGCTTTTTAGCTAAGTGATTTAATCACTTAATACCTGAGTTAACATTTATAATCAAGATAGATAATTGTAAAAAGTCTTATTTATTCATGAAGGAATAACCCCCTGAGTACATTTATTTTGGATAAGTAGGATATGCTGATTGATACATCAGTTTGGGAAAAATAGGATTGTGTTACAATTGGCTATAGAGACGGAATAATAATATAGAGTGGGGTCATGGATTTTTAGGAAACGGTAAGTCATAGGAAGCTTGGGGTATCCCTTCCTTTTATACCCGTTCTTCTCATAGCGCCCTAACACTTTGATTCTATCAGTAGAGATTACCCTGGTCACTTCTTCATAGACATACTTGTTATGCTTGACTTGCCGACCGCTAACATGTAAAGTTGCGTTTACACGAGCTTCAACAAAGATGAACAGCTTCACGATCTTTAAATCCTCCATCCACTTGATTCTCTTCAAGTTGGTTTGAAGGTATGCGAGCCGGTGGGCTGCTATGTAATGTATTTCTGAGTCTCCCATCCATCTCCACTCCGCATACAGGGGTGAAGGATTATAGATATGGGCCAGAATATTCATCATGCCAAGCCTCTGACGATAATTCGAAGCATGCATTGCAGTCATGAACATGACATGGAACACCAAGAACTTGCTCCATGCTTCGTAACTCTGCAACCCAGCATCCATAAGTGAGTAAAGAAACGTTTTCAACATAAAATAGTACTATATTCTACTCACCTTCCCCTGTTTATACCCTTATTCCCTTTATTTTCCTCCATTAAGTTTCCTTTTAATCTTTAGATTTCGTTGGTTCGCTCTGATACCAACTGTAATGTGTCCGCTTGTCCACCTATAGGACACGTCTTAGCAGTCTATCGGGAAGAGAGTCTAGAAAGCGCCATGTGGCACTCGCAAGGAATGCCATAGGGTTTGCGATCTAGGTCTTCACGAGTCTACCCCGAGCGGAAGTATCCGGCCATTCCCACTTAGGATCGACCTGAGGTCGGGGTTTCTTTTCTATCAGCAAAGTCTCTAGGAAGTAGCTAGCATCGAGCTCCAGATGAACCACTTTGCGTAGGAACAACAGAGTCAAAGCGGATTTATGCTGCACTTGGTTCATGGAGAATGGGAAATGAGAGGGATGTGAAGCTCAACCTCTCTGCCCATAAGGCATAGTCCCATTCCGCTCCCCTAAAACATTATAGTTCAGGATTCTAACTCTACTGACGCTAGGTCTTCACAGTCTCGTTATCACGTCTTTTGAGAAAAGTTCCCAGCTAACTGGGACCACCCTTTTGTATGACACACCCAAGTCACATCCACTGCACTTTTCTCGGTTTGTTTAGTTATCTAGTTACCTACCACATTATGTTTCACATGCAAAAGCAACTTTCTTAATTAATCAATTTAAACACAGGTTCCTTCACGTAACTTAGGCACTGACACAAAAACAATGTCAAGAAATCTCTTTTTTCAAATATCTGGTCTTTATTTATCATAGTCCTGGAATACATCAAATATCATGCTCGAAGGCTATCCCAACAATCAACAGGATTGCTGCTCCAAGCTTCGCCCGTAGACTATTACACAGGCCTCGAGATACCATCTCGAGTCACCTCGGCCTCTTGTGCAGGATCCAGAGGCAAGGAATTTACAGCCAGAGCCTCCCCTGGCACCCAAGGGTCCTCCCACTCCAAGCAGTACCTATGGAGAGACCTCTCGCGGCGGGTTTGGTCCATATACCTGCACGGCTAACAACCCCCTTGGATAAGGCCAGTCAGGCAGTCGGAGGTAACTGAACCTGCCTCTCTCTCTAGGCTTTTAACCTAAAGCATTAAGCGTTTTGCCTTGAATTAGTTCCTTGAGCAAAGAAGTTCAATCATGTACCTAGGTGTACAATCATGATCATTTCTGTGGTCCTTCGTATGACCAACTGCTAAGGTTTGATTCCTTCTTCCCGAATGCTCCCAGCATTTGGTCCTGGATCGTTCCGACTTGGCGAGATTCTAGGGGTTTGGCAAGTTAGGTTATTTGTTTCCCCTTTTTCTTTGGGTTAGGGTTTGTACCCTACCGACCCTAATTATCCTTACCTTAGGTCTCCTTGTAAAATAAATCATGGACAACCCCATCGTCCTCGGTTGGTCAACTTGCTGGTTATCTCCTAGATCCCTCGAAGTACTTATGTACCTTTATCTTTGATCTTAATTGATCAAGAATATCTATCTCCTTGACCATGGTTGGTCAAGATGGTTTTGTTCCTACTCTATCTTAAGTATAATCTTCTTAAGCCCTCTTAATAATGCTCACATGCACTAAGCTTTTACCTATCCCTCTTGAAGTCACCAAGGACTTTGACATGGGTCTCATGGATCTCAGTCCCATTTGGTAAATTACAAACAACGTTGAATTTTCCCAAAAAATTTAATGCACGCAACGTAATGCCATGCCTTCATTTGAATGCTTACAATTTTGATATAATCCATATGATATTTTATGCCGCACATGCGAAGGTATTTTTTATGCATGCAATCTTAACATTATCCTCTATGTAATTATTTACACGATCCATAACCTTCTTAAATGATCTAATCTTTATAACTTTATGTGATTATTGTATGAGTCTAGTTGCGCTTTAATCTTTTTTTCAGTTTATTACATGTACCTTAGAGTCCATCTTGCAATATGGAGGATGTCCTCTGAAATGTATTTTGTAAGAACTTGTGCAAGGAGCAATGCAGTTTATGCAAGAATTCATGCAAGAATTTTTTTGGGTAATTTACGATGCAATTACCTAATCAATTCCACCTATTATGATGTCATCTTACAACAAAATTTATCTTGTTTGTTACAACATTACAACTAAATTCATACCAAGGCAAATACCCATCAATCGCACAAGCAATGTGATGCATGTGAATATGATTTTTACCATGATAATTATAATCTAAGATTTAATAATAGAGAAACTTGGATTTGGAGTGATGTCTTGATTCCAGTGGTATTTACGCCTGATAAACCGTTCGCGGTTGCAATGCCGTCTTGATTCGAACCACCATCCACACTTGCAGGGTTTCCGGCCATCCTTGTGGATCTACGCTTCGGGGCCATACTCGAAGACACGTATATGAGAGATAGAATTCTCGCACTCTCCAATGGAAAATTCTCACTGCCTCTCCTTGAGTGGAGAAAAGATAATAAAGGGGAATGTATTTTCAAAAATAATAGAGGGGATGTATGACCTCTCTTTAGGGCGGGAAAGAAGAACCCTTCAAAGCTTCCCTCACTCACTCACTCACTCACTCACTCACTCACTCACTCACTCACTCACTCACTCACTCACTCACTCACACACTCTCTCTGTGTGCGAGGATGATGAGGGGGAGGTGGTGCCTGCTGAAGATCACGGGGGGGGAGGGGGGGGTGGACTATTGCAGACGACGAGGGGAGGGGCTGCTGCCATGAGGGAGGGGAGGGATCCCCTTTTAAAGTGGGGGGGAGGCTAGTTTATGGGGGGGGGGGGGGGGTGCGGACGACTGTTCACGGCCGCCACCCCTTCCACCTGGGGGGCTGCATGCCTTCTCCTTCTCTCTCATTACTCCCTCTCTCTCTCTTTCTCCACGCCATGATGTCAGCAGGGGGAGAGAGGGAGAGAGTAAAATTTTTTAAATTAAATTTAATAATTTTTTAAAAGGAGGGGGGATTCTCATGGGGGAGGCACGGGGGGGGGGGGGGGGGGGGGAGGGGAAATATTACAGTTGCATAGGTGTAGGGTATTATTTTGCATGTATTTTTTGCATATAATGAGAAAAAAAAAGAACTATAACACATAAATAAAGCCAAAACTTCATGTCTCAGCTTTGTTTTACAGCCACAACCATGAATCATAATTTTCTAGATTTTTGTAATGCAAAAATTTTATTTTTTCTCTTTTTTACTATTTTTCTCTATTTATTTGTGCATAAAAATTGGTTAGTTTCTAATTTATGATTAGTGACTGATCATGAAAGCTGAAAGATGTTTTATTTGAGAATTGTATCCCATGCACATCTCTTTTTCCCACTCAAAACCAATAAATTCTTCATTTTTATGCTAAAAAGGAGCTTTTCGAGCCATTTTACGACTATTTATCATTACGGGTCTGTAATGTTTTTTATGCATAGCCCTCAATCAAAATGAAAAAAAGATCCAAATTTTTTTTTTTGTTCCATATGAATTCCATTTCAACCATCAAACATAAAAAAAAAAGCAATTTTCCTTTGTAAAAATGAGGCATACCGCTTATTTGCGTGTTTTGCGAGATTTGTAATTAATTTTTTTGGGTTTCCAATGGACCGACTAGTAGCAAATCTTCAATGCTGAACATCTCCTCCCAGCCTCCTCTTGATCTTGGAGCAATCCGGTTCATGCCAGGCAAGCATCCTTCAATCGGTCTTCATTCTTCTTCATGGGCATGAACTGCCCCTTAAGGGGAGAGAGAGGGAGGAGAGAGAAAGACTGATTTTTGATCTGTCAAACCGGGTAGACATTTCAAGAGCGTAGGAAGCAAGCATCTCAGTCATCTAATCAGTTGGGGGGTTGCTTTGAAGCCCCATAGCCCCCCCGCAATCAAATTGTCACCTGACAAAGAGGTGCCTCCATCTTCTTCATGCGGTCGAAAAAAACAGACCCCCCCTTAATTGTAAAATTTTGGTTGGGGCCCCCAAGGGGAGGCCCCAAGAAGGGTCACACCCTTTGCCATTTCTAAAGTCCATTTTCACTTGACCTTTGGCCCTTGGACCTCGGACATTCCCATTTCCGTGTCAGGCGTCGAATTCCAGGTCTGAAAATGTACTTATGTATATTTATGTCAAGACTAAGGGCTTGTTTCAACATTATGCTACTAAATGGTCATTTTTTGGATTATTTCATTAGGCCAACAGGGCCACTCATTTTGTAGTGAAATGTCTCATCTTATTAGGCCAAGAGGGTCATGTGTCTATTTAGTGTGGGTGCGATTAATGGGTTTTGCTTTAATGCTACGCTATATAGATTTAGTAGAACTTGAAGGGAGCCTCTCGCTATGAAAAAGCTTCTTGTGGCCAAGTCTAGGTGATGTTCTTTTTTTATGAGTACTTTCCTTTTATGCTATATGTGTTTTTGTACTTGGTGAGAATTATTCTTTTGTTGGGGACCGGTAATCTCAAGGTGTAAAATCCTAGGGCTAGGCTAGGTGTATTTGAGGGAGGTTTGAGTAGTTTCCTACCTCTTGTAAAGACATTATCAGGCATTGAAAGACTTGTTTCAGAAGGTAGTCCTAGTGACCGTGTTCCGCTAGCCTAATAGGCAGCTGTTCTAGGAGTCCTTGCTCGAGTGACGCACTTAGCAAAGCCTGACGAAATAAAAAGAAGAGAAAATTTTGAATATATTTGAAATATAAAAATACAAAGGTGTGTAAAAAGGGGTTCAAACCCCTAAAATAGAAAATACAAGAAAGGAAAAAAAAATAGGAGTAGTTGATTATCACCTTACGAAGGCTTGGTAGGTTCATGATGAGGACGAGTGAGATTGAGGGCCGATGACTTGTCTTCCTAAGGATGACATCTAGCTAAAAAACTTTCAAATGTGTTGTATGTTTTCGAAATTAGGAGAAATCTGTTATCAGTTACTACCATAATTGATCTTGGTCATGAAGTAAGGTTCAAGAAGACAAGTGCAAAAGTTCTTGACAGTGATGGCAAAGTTGTTGGCAAAGGAGAAAGAAGGAACAACCTATATGAGATAAGTGCTCTTACAGCCACCATTGGAGTGGGCACAAGTAAGCTTTGGCATGAAAGGTTTGGACACATCAGATTTGCAGTGTTGAAGGAGATGCATAAGCAAGGTATGTTTGCTCACCTACCTATAATGACTAAATTGAAGAAACCATGTGAAGCTTGTATGATGGGCAAGCAGTAGAGAAAGGCATTTTCACAGGAAAACAAGAATAGAGAACAGGCTTCTCTAGAGTTGGTGCATGCTGACTTGTGCGGAAAGATGCCTACATAGGCCTTGGGGTGATCTTCTTATTTTATGTTGATTGTGGATGACTACAGTAGGAAGATGTGGGTGTACTTCCTTCGTGATAAGGCTCAAGCTTTTGACTCAAAGGAGTTTGAAGACTTTTGCAAGAGCAAAGGGATCAAGCATCAATTGGCAACACCTCACACACCTCAACAAAACAGTGTTGTGGAACACAGGAATTGCACCATTGTGGAGATGGCAAAATGCATGCTAAAGGGCAAAGGATTGCCTAACCATTTTTGGGCTGAAGCTATTAATACTGCAGTCTACATTTTAAATCGGAGCTACACAAAGGCTCTCAAGGGAAAAACACCTCATGAGGCTTACACTGGTAAGCAACCATCTGTCTCACACTTCAAAAAATTTGGATGTGAATGCTATGCACATATTCTAGATGAGAAGAGAAACAAGTTAAAACCAAAAAGCAGAAAATGTATCTTCTTAGGTTATAGTGATGAGCAGAAGGTTTACAAATTATATGACGAAGAGGCAAAGAAGATCATCGCGAGCTGTGATGTGGTGTTTGAGGAGCAGCTACATACAGTGGAGGAGGAGAAGGCACGTTCTTCCACTTTATCATCAAGTGAAGAAGTAGTCCAGAGTATGAACCTATCTCGAGAGCTGTCCCTATTCTTAAAGAGGAGAAAGCATAATCTTCAGATGATGAGGAAAAAGTTCACCAACCTAACATCACCCCACCGGAAAAGCCATTGCCATGTTGGGTAAAGAAGCTCTATGACCACAATAATCCTATGCCTACATCTATTGAGGAGAAGGCAGATGGACCAAGGAGGTCTCATAGAATAGAGGAGAAAAGGAGGGCTTCCGCTCACATAGTTAATATGGCCTTGATGGTGTGGCTGAGATTATGAGAGAATTAAAGAAGCCAACTGACTTAGAAGAAGCACTTGTAGATCCAGCATGGAAGGTAGCTATGCAAGCCAAGTATGTCAACATAATGAAGAATGACACTTGGGATCTAGTGGATTGGCTAACAAAGCGGAAGGTTATTGGCACCAAGTGGATCTGGAAGGTAAAGTACAAGGGAAAAAATTCAAGAGTCATTTGCCCCAACTGCTAGAATGACCACTATTCGCATAGTACTTGCAATGGCCACCCACAAGCAGTGGCCAGTTTACCAAATGGATGTTAAGTCAGCATTCTTAAATGGTGACCTCAAGGAGGAGGTGTACGTGGCTCAGCCACCAGGGTTTGAGACCCCCCATTCTGAGAATAAAGTGTGTAAGCTGAAAAAGGCATTATATGGGTTGAAACAAGCCCCCAGAGCATGGTACTAGTGGATAGATAAGTTCTTTTTAAGATTAAACTTCAAAAGATGTGCCTCAGATGCTAACTTTTATGTTTACAGGGATGGTGAAAAGTCTATAGTGATTGTCCTATATGTGGACAACCTTCTTATTACATGTGACTATGAAGATATGATCAATCAAACTCGAAAGGCTTTGAGTTTTGAGTTTGAAATGACAAACTTGGGCTTGCTGCACTATTGTTTGGGAATTGAAGTCTAGCAAGCCAGGAAAGATATTCATCTCTCAGAAGAAGTATGCATGGGAGATCTTGAAGGCATTTGGCATGACCGAGTGCAAGGAGATAGCTACACCTATGGAGGTGAATGCAAAGTTATTAGTTGAGGATACATCAGTACTAGTAGACATTGGGAGGTACAGGAGGATGGTCGGTAGTCTGATCTACTTGTGTAACACCAGACCAGATATCAGTTTTTTTGTTGGTGTTTTGAGCAGGTTCTCAAACAAACCTCATGAGAGTCATTGGAAGGCTGGGATGCGGGTGCTCAGATACTTGAAGGAAACTTTTGACTATGGTATCACATATAGTTCTGGAATTTCTCTTGTGGGGAATTGTGACTCAGATTGGGTAGGAGATAGTGATTCCAGGAAATCAGTTTCTGGTTATTGTTTCTCTTTGGGTTCAAGAATTTTCTCTTCGATTAGTAAGAAGTAGCCAACAGTGGCATTGTCTTCTACCGAAGTATAGTACAAGGCAGCTTGTTTTGCTGCATGTGAAGCAGTATGGTTGAGAAGGATCCCATGGCATATGGGAGTGTAGGATGAAGAACCAACTGTGCTGAGATGTGAAAATCAGAGTTGCATCGCCATTGCCAAAAATCTTGTGTTTCATTTGCGCAGCAAACATATAGAGATCCAGTATCACTATGTGCATGATTTGATGGAGGATGGGATAGTGGAACTGGTCTACTATCCAACAGAGGAGAATGGAGCGGATATCTTCACCAAAGCACTTACGAAGGATCTACTTCAAGCTCATCTTCAGGGACTTGGCATTGAGCCAAGGAGATAGTTCACCTACGGGTGGACATTGAGGGGGGGTGTTAGATATGCTCAAAGCCCCACCCTCATAAGGTGCCATGAATGATCCATGACGCTCAAAGTTGTAAGGCCCCCATTATGAGAAGAAGTCAAATGTGAGCCCGGATATTGGTTGAGTCTTAACTTGTATATCAGATGAGTTCTATGTGACCGGATGGCAAAAAGGTGACCATTATGGGTCTAATATTTGGGTTGGATTGAGTAGTTAAGCTAGTAGCCTGGCGGGGGTCTTGGCTCATGGCCCAACGATAAAGAGAATATTCCTTGGCCGACTAGTGGAGACTCATATGGAAGGTTAGTCAGACCGACCTAACTGCCTTCACGGCTATAAAAGATAAATCCCTTCATAGTCATCGATCATCTATCTTTCACCCAGTTAGAGTTGTTCTAGCTAGCCTTAAGCTCTTCACCTATCTTCTATCTGGATCGCCATCTAAGCTTCATAGAGGAAGCGCACGGGTGGACAGAGCCATCTTTGTATCAGTTGTTTGGAGCTAAAGAAATTTTCTAATTCTCCTCTTATCTGTTGTGTACTCTCTATCTCTATCTCTTTCTCAAATTCTGTTCACTGTACCATGTAAATTTTTATAGATATTAGCCCCAAATTAGCCCAAATATCTTCCATAATTCACCTTTAATGATAGTATAAACTTCCCCTCGCACGATGTTGGAACGTTTGGTGTTGAAAGTCCACCACGAGGGTAAGAGACATCAGGGTGAAGGGAGATTCAAGGAGAGGAGTAGATGAAAGAGAAGGGATTCAATGAAATAGAATGTTGAGATATTGAGCTCCACTCATGATATGCCAGGGTGACCGTTGTGTATTTATGTCACCGACTTGTCAGTTGCAGACGCGGTTGGTACACCGCCCATGAATAATAGCTACATGATAGCTATCCTTATCTACTCTAGTTCGTGGCTCAGTTAGTATGCCACCTTAGTTAGTTGAGTTTGGTTTGAGACCCATATAGAGGGTTCTTCTATTTTCTTTGTACTTGAGTTCTTTTGGCTTACACAACTAAGAAGAGGAAAACTGTTTTCAACCTCCACCCTTATGTGTCTTCCCCCATTGTGCAAGCAAGAAAGCTTCAAGCGAGACTCCTTCCTTCTCTCCCACAATCTTGACATGGTATCAGAGCCTTGTTCGTGGTAAGGAGCTCAAGAAAGTAAGCCAAGCTCGCGGTGTTTTGGTAAGAGGAGCAGTGTTGCTTTCATTTTCTGTTTTGGGAGCAGATCTCTGCAGGTAGCACAGCCGAAAAGTGCAGGAGTGCATTGTCTCAGGTTGAGACGCCCTTCGCGGTGAAGCAAGAGGGCAGTATATGCTGCGAGGGAGGCCTTTAGCCCTTGGCGACCTTGTTTTTTTTATTTGAGGCCATTTCGGGGCCTGTTTTGGAGGCGGAAGTTTTCTGCACGCACTCAGGAAAAGGCCTAGTTTTATGCTGTGCAGCCACTGTTCTACAGGTGGGTGAATAGTTACTGTAAAAATTGCATTGTATGCTTGTGCGCAGAGACATTGGGAGTTACAGAATCATCCCTGTTGCCTGTTGATGCAAAATCGTCACTAGGAAGTGACTGTGTGGTCAAATACCACTTTCACCAGTTTTGCAGATTTTCCCTTGTGAGGGTGAAGCTGTGTTTTTTGCAGTGACAGAATTTTTTACAGTGTTCTGTAATGGCATCTGATTCTCTTTCACAGATTGTCACTGAAAAGCTTGACAAGAACAACTTCCAAGCATGGAAGTTTAGAATGACGAATTTCCTTATGGGAAAAGGATATTGGGAATTTGTTGCAGGAAATGAAGAAGAACCAGTTCTTCCTGATGTTCCCAATCAACAGCAAATGCAGGCATTTAAAGCATGGCATGAGAGAGCCAGGAAAGTTATGTATTGGCTGTCTATCAGCATTTCAGACTCTATGATTATGCATATTCAGGATGTAAGTACGCCAAAGGAGGCATGGGATACTTTGTCAAAAATATATAGCACAAATACGCAAGCCAGGAAAATGCAGCTCAAGCAAGAGTTGCACAATGTGCAAAGAGAAAATATGAGCATCAACGACTACCACATGAAGGTGAAGAAGATTGCAGATGCACTTGCTTCCATTGGGTCACCAGTGGAAGATGATGATTTAGTTTCTGTGACCTTGAATGGTCTAGGAAAGGATTATGCACAGTTTCGGACATCCATTTCAGTTCGTGAAAGATTTCCTGATTTTGAGGAGTTGATTGCTCTTCTAATATCTGAGGAACAGAGAAATGGTGGTGCATCTTCTTCAGGAGGAACTTCAAAAGAAGCTGTCTTCTACTCAAATGCTGGAAGAGGTAGAGGCAGAGGTAGAGGAGGCCGATTTGCAAGCCGTGGCAGAAATCAGAATATGCAGCAAACTCAAGAAAACCAGTCCTATGGAGGAGGACGTGGTAACTCTAGAGGCAGGGGGAGCCAAAGAGGTCGTGGTGGATGGCAAAGAGGCCAAAATGCAAACAGTAATGTTGAATGCTACTATTGTGGTAAAATGGGTCCTATGGCTAAAGACTGCTATAAAAAGCAGAATGACATCATGAATGGAAAACTGCAACAAGGAAATTATGCATCCTCTAGTAGACAGGGTGATGACAGAAATGAGCATCTGTTTATGGTGCAGTACATGAACAATTCTGTGACAAGTGCAGAAGAAAGCAACGATGTATGGTATGTTGACTCAGGTGTATCAAACCACATGACAGGTCATGCAGAATGGATGGAGGATGCAAGGAAAATGGAAAAACCAGGATTTGTGGAGACTGGTGATGATACTGCACATCCTATTGTGCAGATTGGAAAAATTCCCTTGTCTATGCAGGATGGGAAAAAGAAATACCTGTCCGATGTATTTCATGTCCCGAATATCACCAAGAATCTGGTTTCTGTTGGTCAAATGGTTGAACAGGGCTTGCAGGTCAGATTTAATCCTCATGGATGCTTTGTTGAGGATATGAAAAATAAAGGTCGCTTGATAGCAAAAGGAAAGAAGAAGGGCAGAATGTTTACATTG
Source organism: Lygodium microphyllum (assembly GCF_053477565.2). Classification (NCBI taxonomy): domain Eukaryota; kingdom Viridiplantae; phylum Streptophyta; class Polypodiopsida; order Schizaeales; family Lygodiaceae; genus Lygodium; species Lygodium microphyllum. Next base: position 71,266,327 of record NC_141141.1, read on the forward strand.
GATGCAGACATGTCTAAATTGAGTGCAGCAATGTTTGCACATGGGACCGGTGTAGTTGCAGATATTGATATCTGGCATAAACGCATTGGTCATGTTAATGTACAACGACTTAAATCAATGCAGGCCCAAAATACTGTTGCAAGATTTCCAAAATTCAAGGTTGCAGAAATGCATAAGGTATGTGAAGCCTGTCAGTTTGGAAAACAGGCAAGGAAACCATTTCCTAGACATGTTCAAGAGAGTGAGAAGCCATTGGAATTAATCCACTCTGATGTGTGGACTACTAAAGCTGCATCTCTTGGAGGCTGTCATTATTTTGTCACTTTTATTGATGACTATAGCAGAAAAGTTTGGGTGTATTTTATCAAAAAGAAAAGTGAAGTTTTTGGGCATTTCAAAACCCTTAAAGCTATGGCTGAAAAAGAAACAGGTCTGCAAATAAAATGCCTAAGGTCAGATGGAGGGGGAGAGTACCTCTCAAATGAGTTTGCAAAGTTCTTACAGGAGCATGGCATAAAGCAGCAATATTCATGCAGTTATACCCCACAACAAAATGGAATTGCAAAAAGGAAAAACAGGCATATTGGAGAGGTATCTCGTGCCATGCTCAATGAAAAAGACTTGCCAGATTTTTATTGGGCTGAAGCAATTGCTACAGCAGTCTATATAATGAACAGGACTCCCACTGCAGCAATACATGGGATGACTCCAGAGGAGAGGTATACTGGTAGGAAACCAGATATTTCTCATTTGAAAATTTTTGGTTGCATTGCCTATGTACATGTGCCAGATGAGTTGAGATCCAAGTTGGATCCAAAAGCTGAGAAGTGCATCTTTATTGGTTACTCTCTGCAGCAAAAAGGGTATAGATGCTATAACCCTTCTACTCGTAAGTTTACAGTGAGCAGAGATGTTGTTTTTGATGAGATGAGTAGCTGGTATAAACCAGTAAATGTGATTGATGATGTAGATGCACAAAATGGTAATGCTGCACAAAATTCACAGCAGCAGTCACAAAATATTAGTGGACCTGGAGCGTCCTCTAGTAGTGGTTCACATTCTTCGCCATGGACAGGCAGATTGAGATCAGGAGAATCTTCTCAAAGTAATGCAGATAGTGGTATGCAGGTATCACGAAAAGGAAAAGAGAAGGTTGATCAGCCCATGTTTGATGTGAATGCAGGTCACTCTTATGTGGATGGTGAATCCAGTGGCTCAGAACAGAGCATTGATGATGAGTTGGGTATTCCTTCTATTGTTACACCTGGAGTAAGGAAGACCAGGGATGTTTTGAGAGCACCTGGAGTGAACCTACTTTGCGCAGGTCTATGAGAGCTAGGTATCCTGTGGATAGGCTGAAATATGATGGATTTACAGCCATTCACTATGCATATATGGTCAAAGTGATACAGGAACCAGAACCCACATCTTTTGAGCAAGCCATGGGAAAAGAAAAATGGGAGAAAGCCATGGATGAAGAAATGGATGCCTTGGAAGCAAATGCTACATGGGAGTTAGTACCTTTGCCTAAAGGTAAGAATGCAATTGGCTGTAAGTGGGTTTATAAGGTGAAGTACAATGCAGATGGTTCTGTGAACAGATACAAGGCAAGATTAGTAGTCAAGGGGTATGCACAAACATATGGCATTGACTATGAAGAAACATTCAGTCCAGTTGCAAGGATGGCAACTGTAAGAGCAGTCATTGCTATGGATGCATCAAAGGGATGGTCTTTACATCAGATGGATGTAAAGAATGCCTTCTTGCATGGTGATTTGCAAGAAGAGGTCTATATGGAGCAGCCACCAGGTTATGTGCATGCTATTTATCCTGAGTTTGTTTGCAGGTTGAAGAAAGCTTTGTATGGCTTGAAGCAAGCACCTAGAGCATGGTCTGACAAGATAGGACAATATCTTGTCACTATTGGCTTTCAGATTTCCAAGGCAGATTTCTCACTTTATGTGAGAAAAACAGAGAAAGGTATTATGCTACTTGTCATTTATGTTGATGATTTGATTATGACAGGTGACAGTGATGAAGATATCCTTCATGTGAAAATGCTATTGAAGCAGAAGTTTGAGATGAAGGATTTGGGAGAGCTGCGTTATTTCTTGGGCATTGAGGTGATTAGATCACCAAGTGGGATACAGCTCTTGCAGAGGCAGTATGGATTGGACATGCTGTCCAAATATGGGATGACAGGCTGTAAACCTATTTCAGTTCCTTTGGAGCAAAATGTGAAGCTGAGCACAGATGCAGGTGAGCTTCTAGAAGACCCTACTATGTACAGACGCATAGTAGGAAGTTTGATTTATATGACTATTACCAGGCCAGATTTGAGCTATGCTGTTGGATTGGTAAGTTAGTTTATGCAGGCTCCAAGGAAATCGCATTTGGATGTGGCTAGACGCATACTCAGGTATGTGAAGTCCACATTGCAGTATGGACTATTTTATGAGACAGGGGTTCAGATACAGTTGCATGGATACACTGATGCTGATTGGGCTGGTAGTATTTCTGATAGACGATCTACCAGTGGATATGTGTTCTCTTTTGGGAGTGCTGCAGTCACTTGGAGCAGCAAGAAACAGCCTACAGTTGCCTTGTCGAGCACAGAGGCTGAGTACAGGGGTGCAGCAATGGCTGCATGTGAGGTAGCTTGGTTGCATAAGCTACTTTATGATATGCATCAGTCTACAGATGGACCAGTTGTCATTTATTGTGACAACATGAGTAGTATACACTTGGCAAATAACCCAGTCTATCATGCTAGAACAAAGCACATTGAGGTGCATTATCACTATGTGCGAGAGAGGGTTTTACTAGGTCTTATTGATCTAGTTTATGTCAGCACAGAGGATCAGGTAGCTGACATATTCACGAAGGCATTGGGCGCAGAGAAGCTGCGCAAGTTCAGAGACCTGCTTGGTGTGCAGGAATTGGGATTGAGCTCGAGGGGGAGTGTTGAGATATCGAGCTCCACTCATGATACGCCAGGGTGACCGTTGTGTATTTATGTCACCGACTTGTCAGTTGTAGACACGGTTGGTACACCGCCCATGAATAATAGCTACATGATAGCTATCCTTATCTACTCTAGTTCGTGGATCAGTTAGTATGCCACCTTAGTTAGTTGAGTTTGGTTTGAGACCCATATAGAGGGTTCTTCTATTTTCTTTGTACTTGAGTTCTTTTGCCTTACACAACTAAGAAGAGGAAAACTGTTTTCAACCTCCACCCTTGTGTGTCTTCCCCCATTGTGCAAGCAAGAAAGCTTCAAGCGAGACTCATTCCTTCTCTCCCATAATCTTGACATAGAAGACGTAGAAGAATGCTCACAAAAAGGAATAGAAAATGTAGAAGAATACTAACAAAGATGAAGCCTGTTAGTTTATTCATGCATTATGAAAAGATAAAACTCTAATAGACAAAAACATGTATAAGATAATACCTTCCCCTATGTTGTTCAGATCGCCAATTTGATGCTTCCATTGCCTCCGAAAGAGGGGTTAAATACAAGACACCTAGCCACAATTCTAGAAGATCACTCCTTCTTCATCTTCCACTTTGGAGTGATGCTCACTACCTTAAAACAACGATCGCATGGCGTACGATTTTGTCAATCTCTCTTTTTACACAAAATCCTCTCAAATTGGTTGAAAGCTACATGCTTTCTTTTACATGTCATCCTAATCTAGAACTTGTCTATAGTTTTATGGATTTTTATAAGAGATAATATCTAAAATATCAAAAATGGGCTAAAACTTGTCCAAAAATCTTATTTTTGAACCATGGACACTAACACTAATGCCTAAAGTTGCATTGTCTCTCTAAATCTATAAGGAATCCATACTCTAGATTTTTGTACATAGTGTGAGCGTAGCGGCACTGTACCATCTTGGGCAATTGACAAAGAGATGAGTGATTCCACCAGTTCATCTCATGTCAGTCTTATCTCTATTTGCTCGATCCCTCTCAGGTCACCATGAAGAAACATGTACTGGGTGACTGCAAGTCCACCAACACACAATTGGCTCTTGAGTCTATCCTCCTAGGCCTTTGCCTCTTCCTCTACCTAACTCCATCACTGGTATTGGTTGGTAGTCCATAAGGACCGTGTTTTCTTCTTCATCGTATGATAGGTATGGGTTTACATAAGGCTCGTTCACTGCTAGGCTCGTTCACATGGTGGACTGGAGTATCACTCAGTGGATGGGTCACATAGGGCCCACGTGGTCTAGGGATACTCGTAGTATTTATCTCCATCCTAGGGATGGATGGCTTAGCATCATTAGGTGTTAGGAGAGCCAATGGGACTCCCCTTCCTCCAAAGTTTGGTGGCCTATTCGCAAGGTAGGGTTGATCGTAAGGCTGCCAGGTATGGAGTCTTCAAGGTAGTCGACAATGCATGGCATAATGGCCAAACCTACTACAATTAGTGCAATATCGTGACCTAGGGTCCTGACACTTGGCTGGTAAGTGGTTTCTACCACAATGCATGCATTGGATGACATGTGGGCATGTTGGTCATCTCATCATCTCTTGCAATTTGGCTATGTCCATCGTAATCTCTGCTAGCTCTTGTCCTAAATTAGTGCCCTTCCCTTTGTCTTACGCGCTTGGGCCTGGTATCTCACTTGGCATTGATGCCCTCTTAAAAATCCTCGCACTGGACTCTTCTTGATTTGAGCCTCTGAAGCTTCTTTCCTTGAGCTAGTCATCCACTCTAATCGCTTCTTCAAAGACCCTTGCCAGTGTGTCTTGCTACAAGCTCGAGTTGCCAGCCAAGGCTTTATAGAGCTCTTCATTTTGTATTCCGTTGATGAATACTGTGGATACCGCTCTTTAGGTTGGTCTCTCACCCATAGGGATTCTCTTGAAGAGGCTCCTCACATGGGTCACATAATCTCGAATATCCTCTTTCTCTCTCTGCTTGATGTTCATGAGTTGCACTGGTAGGTTATCGGAGTACGTAGGTTCAAAAAATCTCTTAATGATGAGATTTTTCAAGCCATTGAAATTGGGGCTCTTTGAAGCATCTAGAGTCATATACCAAGTCCAACCCTTATCACCCAAGCATAGTCCAAAAGCTTGTGAGCATTGAGTGGGATTAGTGAGGCCATTGGCCTCTTAGACTTGCTGGAACTACTCTATAAAGCTGTATGGTTCATCACTTGCTTGGTATTTGTCCAATTTCTTCGCTATTATAGGAATTCCCAATTGGCTCTTAGAGCCTTGGTTGACTCCTAACATTGCTAGTAGCAATGTTGCTAATGCTGCAGCACTTTGCTCTGCTGCAGTGTTATCTAGTAGCTACTTCATCAGAAGCTCACTCAATGTGAGGTCTTCTTCTAATGCTCTCTCCCTCTCTGACCGATTTCTACCTGCTAGGGCTAGCACTCTGTGGATCTCTCACATTCCCATGCTCTAGTGCAAGCTCCTAGTTTGCTAATCCTGGTTGTATGTGGCTAGGCCTTGCAGAGCCCTACGTGTGAGCTTTCTCTCCTCCTCAAGATCTGCCATGATGTCCTCTATAGGTCTACTGCGGTGTTCTAGCCGAATTTGAGCATCATATTTGTTCACTAACTACTGGACAACCTCAGGAAAACATCCTTTGTCAAGTTCTCTGTAATGTGCCTGCTCCTCAAATCACGGGACATGTCCTAGCAGTCCATCAAGAGATATATCTAGAAGACACCGCTCGGCATTCGCAAGGAATGACACGGGGTTTGCCAACTAGGGTTTCTCGAGTCTTCCCCCACAACGGAACTTATCCGGCTATTCCCACTAGGATCGACCTGAAGTCCAGGTTCCTAGCCAACATAGTCTAAAGTCATAGACTGAATTTTTCCTAACATTTCTCATTAACATTTCCTTTGAGGAAAGCTCTTGGCTAACCGAGGCCACCCTGTCGTAGGATAGACCCATTGGTCACATCCACCACGCTTCCCTCGGGGGTTGTTTTAGTTATCTAATTACCCACCACATTATGTTTGACATATAAATGCAGCTTCCTTAATTAACCCATTAGTCACAGGTTCCTTTACGTAATTTAGGGCACAGACATGAAGACAAAATCAAACAAGATCAAACACTTCCTTAACTTATCTTCAGATTAATGTGTGTCTCCTGCCCATACAGGAGAATTAAGTGTTCCTTTCTGCCTTCACAGAAAAAAACAATTCCGTCTTTCGGCAATAAAACCCTAAGGTTTATCCTACCAATATTCCACCTTGTAACTAGTATCAAGGCCTCGAGATCCCATCTCGAGTTATGTAGAACACTTGTGTACGGCTCGGAGGCATTGGGATTTATAGCCAGAGCCCCCCTTGGCATCCAAGCGTCCTCCTACGCCAAGTAATTTCCACAGAGAGACCTCTCGCAGTAGGTTTGGTCCACATTCCTGGTGCGGATTCACAATCCCCTTGGTTAGGGTTTGGTGGTTCGTGGGGGGGTAGCTAGCACCATCCTTCCTTAATTATCCCTTTAGGAAATCAACCACCACAGCTGAAGCACCCAGCTTAATAACAATTACTAGGGAAAACATCCCTTTTATTTCCATGGCAATCTGTCATCTCAGACCTGGCCATGCAATCATCAATCACAAACAACTTGGATTAGTATCCAAAACCACATCAACAAACAGTTGAATGCACAATCTCTTACTTCAAGGCATCACAATCCCATTGCATGCACAACTAGAATTTAACTTGGATGTATCAAAACACTTTTACAACCTTTTCAAAAAACCAAGCATAACTTGGATCAACAATCCATCTTTAACAAGACCAACCTTCGTTAAAACCATTTCAACAGTTCCGAGCAAGATGCTTAGCATGAATCAACTACCCTAAAGTTTGCTCTCCCCTTGGGTTAGGCCTTCACAGGGTTGATTTAACAAGTTCCTTCTAGGTCCTTTTGTCTTACGCGGCCCTCGATGGTTGCGACTTACTTGACAATCTGTCTAGTTCATTGAGTTTCACAACCATAGAGCCTTTGATGGACAACCCTTTTGGAAAAGAAACAACTAAGTCCTTGGAGTTGGGTTCTTAAGTTTTCAAGGTATGGCAATAAACCCTCCTTTTTGGTCATAAGTTGGACATCAAATTTAAGTAAATGCAACATCTTCTAACCTTCTATCTTTAAGTGTGATGCTATGTAGAATCTTTTTAGTCAAATTCACTCCTCATGCGCTTGGAGCATATTGATCCAGGTTTTTTACAACCCGGATTTCTCCTACAAAATTTGGCCAAAACCCCTATCAAGAGCTTATCATATCACTTTGGGTTTACTCTTCAAGCACTAGGTATGCTAGATTGCTTCTCGATTATGATAACTCTAGCAAATGGGGGGAACAAGTTCTTATGAGACATGTCAATGTAAAGGGTAAAAGGGATGGTTATCTTAGTGAAGATGGAAATGGATTACACCTAGGAGTTGAGTGAGTGCATAGTTTTTTCAAAGGACTAGCCTCCAACTACACATGGGTTCCGCCTGCATCACTAAGATTTGGAATCTGTCACCATCATTAGAGGACACCTCACCCTAGCACACAAGTCAATATCCACATCATGGTGTCATTTGGATCTTATACAAAAGCTTACAAGCATGGACCCCTTCTGTCACATGCTTATATGTATTTATATATATATGGGGGGACTAAAGTCAAAGTAGCTTTTGGAAGCCCTTTTTTATAATCTCAATAACTCCCAAGAAAAAGCGAATTTCAATCAAATTCCCGTGCTACCCAATCGATTTCGATCTAGTCTACAAAGTTGAAGAATAAACTTTTTTCAGATTCTTCACGGATTTGAAGTTACGAAGGCACAGACTGTTGGCTACATACAATTTTCTTCTCTCTTTCACCACACCAACTTTCCATTCTATTCTTCTTGTAAATATATTATAATAATGTGCTTTGGGAACCCACCTCTTGTAATCTAGCTCTCTTTTTCTATTTTGTCTACCATCACCCTTGGCTTCTTGCATGATGACCAAGGTGGGGACTTGTCCCATCCACTATTCTCCATATTTTCAAAGGTGCCATATATCATCTAGGATTATGTTAATCAAGAAGATTAGCTTAATCTAACCCCTCATGGAGGCTATATAAAGAGCCCATGGAGAATGGAAAAGGAGGGGAGAATGACAATGACAAGCACATGAGAGCACTCTAGAATACCCTCATGCTAGTCCATCTCTTTGAGGTGAGCTATGAGTGAGTTCTTTTATTATGTAGCATAATGGCAAGCTTCCTCTATCTCTTCTCCTCTTATCTCCCTCTCTTCTCATCTTCTCATTCCATGTAGCATAATGGCAAGCTTCCTCTACCTCTTCTCCTACATATATTCTCTCTTGTAAATTTGTGTCTTGGTTCTTTTGATTCTCTTTGAGAAAAGGGATGTCCTAGCCCATCCTCCCTTTGGCTAGGTGGTGCCCCTCTTTAGTTCTCTTAGTGAGGATTGGAGGTTGGATGGGTGAGAGGCAACCCATTCATCATTTCAGCCCTCACATACCAATGCAATAGCCACTCTTATTACCTTTCCACTCTATTAGCCCCATTAAAATGATATGCAATGAGAAGTTCATGCATTGATAACCTCTAGACCCTAGTGTATCCACCTTTGTGTGGGCGTTTGCAAAGGTAAACATATATTACAACAACTATTGTGTCGTAGGAAATTTCTTAAGTATGTATTAGATTCCTAAATGGATACATCATAGTGTAGGACAACTTAGATGTTTTGATTATAAACTTATTTAGGATGCAATCTATGTCATAACCTCAACTGAACATTATATGACTCGTAGTAAGCCTTAATAAGTTTGCATCCTATGTGGGAATAGATTAGAAATTCCTTCCATTTCATGTGATAAATCATGCTTATAGATTAAATTATGCATATAATGGAAGACAGAAGTTTCTTTCAAGTTTTATGGGTCACCTGGATGTGGAGAGAGGATGACAAGATGTTACGGTTGGTTGTGACTCCACTGGCATTTCTATCTTTGACCGTGACTTCCACGCTAGTACTCTTAGTAAGCTTTCCCTTTGGAGCCATCTTGCACACATGATCCTTCACCCTGGGTCCTTGATGTGGTGGCTTTGTTCAAGGGCGGCTCGCAAGTGGTCACCAAACCGATGAGGGAGATGAAAGTTCGATAGTGTTTGTGACTTTGAAAATCGCCTTGGCTGGAGATAATCCCTAACTTCCACTCCTCTCTCTCTCACTCACTCACTCTCTCTCTTCTTCTTCTTCTCTTCTCCTTCTCTCTCTCTCCCTCTTCTTCTTCTTCTCTTCCTCACTCCCTCTCCTCCTTCTCTTCTACCTCTTCTTCTTCTTCTCTTCTCTCTCCCACTCCTTCTTCTCCTCCTTCTCTTTCTCCCTCTTCTTTTCCTTCTTCCTCTCCTCTCTCTTCCTCTTCTTCTCCTTCTTCTTCTCCTCTCTCTGCTTCTTTCTTCTTCTCCTCACCCTCTCTCCTCCTCTTCTTCTTTCTCTCTTCCTCTTCACCTACTCTCTCTCTCTCTCTCTCTCTCTCCTTCTCTTCTTCTCTCCCTCTCCTCTTCCTCTTCTTCTTCTTTTCTCTTTTGTTTCTCCTACTCTCTCTCTCTCTCTCTCCACTCCTCCTTCTTTCCCTCTCCTTCCTTCACTTCATCTCTCCCTCTCTCCTCTCTCAACGCTGATAACGGAAGAGGGGGATTTACTGATGACCGACAAGATGGCGCAGGCCTGGCGGGGCTAGTTTTGAGGGGGGCTACCTGTACGTTAGCCAGGGGGGTTTGTTGTGTTGCGACGGAGGAGAGGGCGTTGTAATTCGCCAGCAGGGGGGCCGCAACGTTAGTCTTCATGGCTAGGGGGCTGCCTTCTGCAACGGAGAGAGGGGGTGGTTTTTATAGGTGGAGGGGGGAGGTGGCAAAGCGGTGCCACCCACCACCTAGGGCTACATGCCCTCCATCTCCAGCTCACTCCTTCTCTCTCTCTCTCTCCCCGCTATGCTCATGGTAGGGGGAGAGAGAGGGAGGAAAAAAAATTCAGAAAAAATGAAAAAGGGGGGAGGGGGAGAGTTTCTATGGGGGAGGCACGGGAGCACACCGGGGGGGGGGGGGGGGGGGCGTTACATCCTCTCCCCCTTTAGAGGAATTGAGATGTCCTCATCTCGAAAAGGACTGGGGGTAGACAAGCATTATTGGGCCTTAGAGCCTGTGGGTTAAGGCCCATCACGATTTCACTGTGCTACTTTGATTACTCAAATTCTTAAAATAACAACTTGTCACAACTCATAGAATGCAATAGGATTTATTCCAAGTACATGACTTATTATCTTGAGAGGATATTCCTAGGACATCTAGTCATCCTCAAAGGTTACAACAGCTCCAAGCCTTCATCATCATGTGGTTCATAATATGAGCCAAAAGTATAGTTTAGACAGCTTTGTTTGATCGCACGTTACTGATTCTGTGGGTCCAACTCAGGACAATCTGTTTGGATGTGACCTAGTTCATTGCAGTGGAAACATTGGCTATTGGGGCATCTCTTACGGATGTGTCCTATCTCTCTGCACTTGTGACACCTCTTGTCTTGATCTCGTGAGTCATCTTCATCATAGTTGCTTGATTTAAGTTCTTGGATGATTGGATTTGCTGGGAGTAATGCGTCTTGCAAGTCCGTTGGGTGCATTGATACCAATCGAGTGTTTATGGGTGGATTCAACCCAACACAGAACTTTGACACCTGTTGTGTCATATCCATTAGGAGTGTATACTTTAGGAGTGAAACGAACTATGAATAGTATGCTTCAAGGGATAATCCTAGCTGCTTCAAGTTGTAGAATTCATTCATCTTTTTTGTGCAGTAGGCAAGTGGTAGATACCTCCCTCGCACAGCTTCCTTAAGCTTATCCCAAGTGATTGTCCCCTCCAAGATCGCTTGGTCTCAATCCAGATCTCAACGTCGATCGCTTGGCCTCAATCCAGATCTCGACGTCAGCTTGAACAGTCCTTCCCTTGCCATTAAACTAGGGTGGCTTAATTTTCTTGAAACGGAACTTCTTCTCTTGCATGTCAGCATTTGTGGGTGCAAAAGGTGCCTGACAATCAAGCCATACCACTTAGGTTATTTATGTTTAGGATATGTCCATGAACAGAACATTAATCAATCATGTATCATTAAGAAGTTTCGCTCTGATACCAATTGTAACGTGCCTACTTCTCAAATCACGGGATACTTTCTAGCAGTCTATCGAGAGATATATCTAGAAGACGTCGCCCGACACTCGCAAGGAATGACACGGGGTTTTCCAACTAGGGTCTCTTGAGTCAGCCCCCGCAATGGAACTTATCCTGCCGTTTCCACTAGGATCAACCTGAAGTTTGGGTTCCTAGCCAACATTGTCTAAAGTCATAGTCCGACTTTTTCCTAACATTTCTCGTTAACATCTCCTTTGAGGAAAACTCTCAGCTAACCGAGACCACCCTGCCGTAGGATAGACCCATTGGTTACATCCACCATGCTTCCCTCAGGGTTTTTTTAGTTATCTAATTACCTACCACATTATGTTTGACACATAAAGGCAGCTTCCTTAATTAACCCATTAGTCACAAGTTCCTTTATGTAATATAGGGCACATACATCAAGACAAGATAAAACAAGATCAAACACTTCCTTAACTTATCTTCAGATTAATGTGTGTCTCCTGCCCATACAGGAGAATTAAGTGTTCCTTTCTGCCTTCGCAGAAAAAAATCCTTCCATGTTTATCCTACCAATATTCCACCTTGTAACTAGTATCAAGGCCTCAAGATCCCATCTCGAGTCATGTAGAACACTTGTGTGGGGCCCAGAGGCATTGGGATTTACGGCCAGAGCCCCTACTGGCACCCAAGCATCCTCCTAACCCAAGTAATTTCCATGGAGAGACCTCTTGTGGTGGGTTTGGTCCACATTCCCAGTGCGGATTCACAACCCTCTTGGTTAGGGTTTGGTGGTTCGTGGGGGGGTAGCTAGCGCCATCCTTCCTTAATTATCCCTTTAGGAAATCAACCACGCTGAAGCACCCAGCTTAATAACAATTACTAAGGAAAACATCCCTTTTATTTCCATGGCAGTCTGTCATCTCAGACCCGGCCATGCAATCATCAATCACAAACAACTTGGATTAGCATCCAAAACCACATCAACAAATAGTTAAATGCACAACCTCTTACTTCAAGGCATCACAATCCCATTGCATGCACAACCAGAATTTAACTTGGATGTATCAAAACACTTTTACAACCTTTCCAAACAACCTAGCATAACTTGGGTCAACAATCTATCTTTAACAAGACCAACCTTCGTTAAAACCATTTCAACAGTTCCGAGCAACATGCTTAGCATGAATCAATTACCCTAAAGTTTTCTCTCCCCCTTGGGTTAGGGCTTCGTAGGGTCGATTTAACAAGTTCCTTCTAGGTCCTTTTGTCTTGCGTGGCCCTCAATGGTTGCGACTTACTTGACAATCTATCTAGTTCATTGAGTTTCACAACCATAGAGCCTTTGATGGACAACCCTTTTGGAAAAGAAACGATTAAGTCCTTGGAGTTGGGTTCTTAAGTTTTCAAGGTATGGTAATAAACCCTCCTTGTTGGTCATCAATTGGACATCAACTTTAAGTAAATGCAACATCTTCTAACCTTCTATCTTTAAGTGTGATGCTATGTAGAATCTTTTTGTCAAATTCACTCTTGATGCGCTTGGAGCATACCAATGCAATAGCCACTCTTATCACCTTTCCACTCTATTAGCCCCATTAAAATGATATGCAATGAGAAGTTCATGCATTGATAACCTCTAGACCCTAGTGTATCCACCTTTGTGCGGGTGTTTGCAAAGGTAAACATATATCACAACAATTATTGTGTCGTAGGAAATTTCTTAAGTATGTATTAGATTCCTAAATGGATACATCATAGTGTAGGACAACTTAGATGTTTTGATTATAAACTTATTTAGGATGAAATCTATGTCATAACCTCAATTGAACATTATATGACTCGTACTAAGCCTTAATAAGTTTGCATCCTATGTGGGAATAGATTAGAAATTCCTTCCATTTCATGTGATAAATCATGCTTATAGATTAAATTATGCATACAATGGAAGACAGAAGTTTCTTTCGAGTGTTATGGGTCACCTGGATGTGGAGAGAGGGTGACGAGATGTTATGGTTGGTTGTGACTCCACTGGCATTTCTATCTTTGACCGTGACTTCCGCTCTAGTACTCTTAGTAAGCTTTCCCTTTGGATCCATCTTGCACACACGATCCTTCACCCTGGGTCCTTGATGTGGTGGCTTTGTTCAAGGGCGGCTCGCAAGTGGTCACCAAACCGATGAGGGAGATGAAAGTTCAATAGTGTTCGTGACTTTGAAAATCGCCTTGGCTGGAGATAATCCCTAACTTCCACTCCTCTTTCTCTCTCTCTCTCACACACACTCTCTCTCTTCTCCTTCTCTCTCTCTCCCTCTTCTTCTTCTTCTCTTCCTCACTCTCTCTCCTGCTTCTCTTCTACCTCTTCTTCTTATTCTCTTCTCTCTTCCACTCCTTCTTCTCTCCTTCTCTCTCTCTCTCTCTCTCTCTCTCTCTCTCTCCCTCTTCTCCTCCTTCTTCCTCTCCTTCTTCTCCTCCTTCTCTTTCTCCCTCTTCTTCTCCTTCTTCCTCTCCTCTCTCTTCCTCTTCTTCTCCTCTCTCCTTCTTCCTTCTTCTCCTCACCCTCTCTCCTCCTCTTCTTCTTCCTCTCTTCCTCTTCACCTTCTCTCTCTCTCTCTCTCTCTCTCTCTCTCTCTCTCTCTCTCTCTCTCTCTCTCTCTCTCTCTCTCTCTCTCTCTCTCTCTCTCTCTCTCCTTCTCTTCTTCTCTCCCTCTCCTCTTTCTCTTCTTCTTCTTTTCTCTTTTGTTTCTTCTACTCTCTCTCTCTCTCCACTCCTTCTTTCCCTCTCCTTCCTTCACTTCATCTCTCCCTCTCTCCTCTCTCAACACTGATCACGGAAGGGGGGGATTTATTGGTGATCGGCGAGATGGCACAGGCCTGGTGGGGCTAGTTTCGAGGGGGGACTGCCTGTATGTCAGTCTTCATGGCCAGGGGGCTGCCTTCTGCAATAGAGGGAGTGCGGTGGTTTTTATAGGTGGAGGGGGGGAGGTGGCAAAGCGATGCCACCCGCCACTTGGGGTTGCATGCCCCCCCATATCCAACTCACTCCCTCTCTCTCTCTCTCTCTCTCTCCCCGCCATGCTCACGGCAGGGAGAGAGAGAGGGAGGAAAAAAAATGTTAGAAAAATCAAAAAGGGGGAGGAGGGGGGGAGTTTCTATGGGGGAGGCATGGGGGCACAAGGGGGGGGGGGGGGGAATGTTACATTCTCTGCTGCTTCTATGGCCTGAGCTGCCCTCTTCCATGTCCAAGACTTCTTGCTCAGCCAAGTTGTTGATCATAGGTTGATGAGGTTGGGTAGATCCACTTCCACAATAGTGTCTGTCCTTGTTGTGTACCACTTTTTAGCTCTCACTTGGTCCTAGTTTTGGGGATTTGATCACTGTTCTATGTCTTGGGATCATCTCTTATTGGTGGGTTCCTTCAAGGTTTTATGTTTGAGTTAGTTCCTTCTTAATTGCAACCAATTCTAAACTTACCCTCATTCTATGCGTGTGTATGCGGGTGTATTCTTTTCAGTGCATTGTGCACAACCAGGCTCTTTGCTTTCTTTAAGTGTGTTTCGGGTGCTGGAAATCGGACAGATGTGGTGTATCTGATTTCTTCTGGTCCAATTCTTAGAATCGAACAGATGCGGTGTGTTTGGTTATACGTGTCCAATTCTTGGAATCGGACAAGGTCTTTGGTTCGAGCATTCGATTGTGTGGAATCAGATGTTCGATTCTAGGAATTGGATATTGGGAAGAGCGTCCGATTCCATCGATTGAAAATGCGTGTCAATTATGACTTGCTAAAAATATCCACTCTAATGCCGCCACCACCTACAAGAACTTCCGAAAATCAAGCAAGGGTGTTTTTTCCCATTTTTTTCCCTATTAGTACCCTATTTAGGCCTGTTTTACAGCAGCAAACCCTAAGTTTTCCACTTCAATTTCTCCCTCCTATCCTACTCTAAATGCAACAAAAATCAAAAGCAAAGTACAGCAATGATTTCTCTTATTCACTAATCATTAAAAACCAAAAATACTTACTCATAGCATGGATTAAAAACCTAAAACCTCCTATCTATGTGAAGCTGCGCCGGTTCGGGGATGAAACCCTTACTTCGATGCTCGATTTGAAGCATGAAAGCGCTCAAGCTTGAATCCATTGGTCCTAGCAATGAAACCAAAATGTAGCGACGCAACCACCAAGACCCACAGACTATTTATTGTTCAAGTGTTTCAAGCAAGCACCAATGGCTACCTCTCACATAGCTAACATGCTATCCCTCCCTACAAGTGTAGTGAGCTTACCTTAATACTCGATTGAGTTGCCTCCTCTCTAAAACACACTGGTAGCTCCACGACTCTTGATGCAAGCTCAAGCATCCTCAAGCCTCTTCCTCCATGCTCCATTCTCCATAGCCACATGCGAGACAAGAGAAGAAAAGAGAAGAAGAAGAGGGGAGATGGCGAAGGGCTTCACCTCCAAGATCCCTCTCGTTAAGATGGACGATGAGGATGAGGAAGCTATAGAACCAGCTTACCTAAGCATAATGGTCACTGCCAAGCACATATGCACCATCAATGCATTGATGGATGAGGGAGTTGATTTTAATGTCTTAACCCATGACCTTGGACCCAAATTGGCAAACCAGAGTTGCAGCCCACTAATCCTAAGCTTAGCCCTTATGGAGGCTGACCCTACACACTTTTGGGAAAGTGCAAGGTTGCAATTTCTGTTGAGTTTGAAAGCATGTTGATGATCTTCTATGTGTTGCCCAACACTAAAGATGTAGGCACACAGAATCGCTATTAGGACGAACCTTTAAGAAGAAAGCTCATTATACTATTGACTACGAGTCACAATGTATCCACCTAGCCATAGGCAATGTCCAATAGTTACATCTTTTAGCAAGGGTGGCGTGACTCCTTCTAAGTCCGCAAAGCCACTAGTAGAGAACCTCACTATCAAGTCTAAGGAGGGGGGTCGTGGCTTGTCACAACCCACCAAACCTCAGTGATGGTAACCCGCTGAACCCAACACTAAAGCCAAGAAACCCTAGTTCAAATAGATACCTCAACGTCAAGGACTGCCACCTCAAAGTAGACAGCCAGGTCCTCGCAAAGCTAAGGGCCCACACTCAAAACCTAAGAGGCCAAGACAAAATTGTAAACATCGACACACGGTTAAGCCACAATGGTTCCCCAGAACCTTATTACAAGTGCAAGGCTACTATGAGGGTAGCCCCTAGATTTGGCTACCTAAAGCCAAAACAACCAAAAGTCCTATTCAAATGCCACCCTTGAGCTTGGCCACACAAAATAGTGGGTTAGAGACACTCGGGCCACAATAGAATTGGGCTGCCAAGTCCATAGAACCGTCAAAACCTAGCTTAGCAGCACCTAAACCAATCCATTGCCCAAAATTGCAGCCTGCTACTGCTAACAAAACACCCAAATCTAGAGCTGATGGTACCCCTCAAACCTTAGAACCATCTAGTAGCATGACAACTACAACCACAACCAAACTCATCAAACATGAAGCCAAGCTACAACCTAAGAAAAAAACCAAGCTACAACCATTAGCTACTGAACTCTCTAGTTTTGTCAAACCTCGACCACCTACCGGCCTTAGATCCTCTTATGAACAATGATCAATTCTAACTCTGGCCACAAACTTAGCTAAAAATATGTGGGATGACTTGGTTGCTTGCCTTTAGACGCTTGGACGACATGACTTTCATGTCGCCTGCTAAAAGCTACGACTGCTTGGACTTGGAACTCTTGGATGAACCTGTGGCGACGGAAATACAAATACTCCCTTGTTCTTGGGAAAATTTAAAAATCTTGTTTGTCAAAGATTTCGAAGCAGCTGTGGAGTTGATTGCCACTGAGGTTTCCCACAAAAAAGTCCAGCGACAATGCCTCATCACTTCATATGACAAGCACACAGCTTGTGCCAATGATCAAGAGATAGAAGACTTGAAACAACTTGCAGCCAACAACTCCCCTTTCTTGAAATAATGGTACACTATTTGCCTCCAATGGGAGCTCGAGAGATGCTAGGTCATGTCAAATGCTGAGCAATGCCACAAAATTAAAACATTGGAATATAACCCAACTTATGTTGCTGTAACCTCTTATAGGGTATTAACGACCATCTGTGATTGACCCATGGAAGAACATATTCAAGGACACCCCTACTTAGATCTCATCCTTATCGTGGAGGAGCTGCACATTGATAGTTACATGGACTCTGGTGACTTCTTACTCAATGTCCTTACTTACATCACACAGCTTGGCATCCAACCTTTCAACATGGACCAGTATGCTCACATGGAATAAAATCCAAACTTCTATGTTTGGATCATGCGGAAGTAACGCACTATACTCATGCGCAGCGCGTCCTTTACACTCTAGCCCTTCAATCCTAGGAAGGATTCTTCTCAATTCCAAGGAGAAGGGGGTAATGGTAAGGTAAATCAAACCAAACACACAAGGAAAACAATAAGGTAAATCAAACCAAACACACAAGGAAAACAATAAAGGAAAGGCACATGTTGGTAGGATGGAACAACTTGTGAGTGCAGAAAAGGTCAATCAAATTTGAAATTAACAGACTAATTGGAAGAAAAGTTGATTTTTGCACTTGAGAAATTGAGTTTAGAAAATATATAATTGTTCCCTTTTGTTTGTGATTATTCTGAATAACACTAATGGTGAATATGGTTTCATGACATGCATCCATCATGGCAGGCCAAGAAAAGGCTAGAAAATTTCATTTTTCAGAAGAAGAACAGGCAAACTACGATCTTTCAGTGGAAACATGAGCCTTCAACTAGTTTAAGTTCCAACCTAGAAGACGGGCCATTGAAGAACCAACTGTGAGGTAGATCATCAAGCAATGCAATCTGCAAAAATACATGGAAGTAGTAGGCTAGGTGGTAGACTACATCCACTATGCAGAGTTCTTCAGGACTTTCATAGGAACCACATCACCGTAACTGTGCATGAGGGAGAGGAAAATCATCAGGTGTAGATTGAATTGACCTTGGAGCTGGTGGAAAAGGCATTGGGCTCAACAAACAAAGTAGAGAGGAAGCCAAAGAGAGATGTATATGCTTTGCTAGGAATGGACAAGGTAAAGGTCCACATCAACAACAACATCAGCTTGGTGGATATTCTGGATCTCAAAGTCGAACTCCAATCCAAGATGGTGCATGTGTTGTTTTCTAGTCAGAGGTACAACACCATCATGAGCCACATTAATGTCCCCTTGCTAGAGAGCATGACAGCATGATTGCTAGA
Organism: Lygodium microphyllum; assembly: GCF_053477565.2. NCBI lineage: Eukaryota > Viridiplantae > Streptophyta > Polypodiopsida > Schizaeales > Lygodiaceae > Lygodium > Lygodium microphyllum. The sequence goes on from NC_141141.1 coordinate 71,284,805, forward strand.
TAAAGTGAACCTCAACAATTTTGTGAGGAAGACCATTGAAAGCTCAGCAAAGGCTTTGGCAACGAGAGGACAACCTGCCAGAGGAGAATCTCTTGCCACCAAGGCTAAAAGGAAAGCTTCATCTTCAAAGGCTGCAACCATTGGATTTTTTGGGGTTCTCACCGCTATCATCAAGGAAGCCTTGGGGCAAGGGCAAGAAGAAGTAGGAGAAAGAGTGGATAAAACACCAAGCAGGTGAAGTAGGAGAAAGAGTTGATAAAACACCAAGCAGGTCGCCACCTCACCAGGAATAGGAGGCACAATCAAGCGAAAGGACACTGAGTGAGAAAGAAGAAAACAAGGAACAAGAAGAGAAGACTAGCTAGGGAAAGTCTAAGAAGATAAAGAAGAAAATTGCACCAGAAAAGTAGGAAGAGGAGAGGAGGAAAAAAGAAAAGACAGACTTGCAAAAGGCTCGCAGGGAGTCCAAAAAAGCCGAGGAGGAAGAAAGAAGAAAGCAGGAATAGGAGGAGGAACAGTTGAGAAAAAAGGAGGAAGACATGGCCCTCGCCATGCATAGGTCCATTGAGCAACAATCTAGGCAAGACGAGCTAGAAGCTGCGAGCCCCAAAAGGCCAAGCTCAAGTGCCCATGTGCCAGAGTTTGTACCACCTACAATGCGAGAAGGCAAGGGCAAGGCCCCAATCACCCCCATTCCCACTCTCTTGATGCCCGCCATCACCACCACCATGTCCACACCCAACTCTACGATCCAGGTGAATGCCAACAACTTAATGGCTTGGGTACACAAGTACTTAGTGAATAAAGAAATGGGCCAAGGAACATGAGAAGTAACCCCCTTGATAGGAACCCAAAGGCCGGTTGTGGAAAATGCCAGTCGAGGCACGACCCAAAGAGGCAAAAGGTAGCAGGATCAACAACCTCCATCCCCGCAACAGAGAGGCCACTTGAACAATACAACGAGTATGTCAAGGAGCTTCTCTCTCAATTAGAGAAATCCAAGGAGGACAAAAAAAATTGTGTTAGCAGAGCTAGAAGCCAAAAAGGAGGCCATGGTTGCATGCAAGTTAGAGAAAACACGCCAAATAGCCATGGCCCAAAGGGAAGTTCATGAGCTGAAGGAGTAGCTACAAGCTAAGGAAGAGATAGAAGTGGAATGATAGGTGCAAGTGAATGAAGAAATGGAGGCCATACAATGCCTATGATGGCACAATGAAGAGATTGTGGGGCACTACAAATACCTGCAAGTTGAAATGGAGAAAATCACTAAAGCCATAGAACAACTGGATGAGCTACGAGAGAAAAGAGCTCGCAGGTATGAAAGAGGGGTGGAAAGATTAGCCCATGAAGCTGCCTCGACATAGGAAGAGCAGCAAAAGCTAAAGGGAGAAATGGAAGATCAAAAACGAAGGTTGACATTGCTAGCTATGAGGCCTCGGAGACATGGAAAGGAGAGCAGAAGAATGGGCTAACCAGAATGAACAAGGAGTTAAAGCCTTAGCATGTTGTCTTGCTCAAATAGACAAAGAAAAAATACCCACTAAAAGTAGAGGAGAGGCCGCCCAAGTGAGCTTCCAAACGTAGCAATGTGCCTTCTTGGATACTCTATTGGATGCCACCCATGCAGAGGAGGGAGAGTCCATAGAGGCCATGAAAAGGAAACTCGGAATGGCTCATAGAGCACTGAAATCAAAATTGTAGATGCCACCACAACGTGGGGGAGTTGCTGGAAGAGCAATGCCACTACCTCCTATTGGCACGTCTAACCTCACATGAAGTGGTTGCACTCGGGTTCATCAAAGAAGAGCAACATGAGCAACCTAGGGGAGTTGCTGGAAGAGAAATACCACTACCTCCTATTGGCACATCTAACCTCACAGGAAGTGGTTGCACTCGGGCTCATCAAAGAAGAGCAACATGAGCCAAAAGCCAGGGGAGGGAGGTGGATGTGAACCTTGGAATGGGACCACATGAAGAATAGCTTGTCCCACCACCTCCTTCCCCGTGGCGTGAAGAGCAACAACACATAGACACCTCCGCAGAAAGAAAGGCAGTACTGAGGGTAAGAAGAAAACAAATGGTGGAGGAGACAAGGAGAAAATGGAATGCCAAGGAAGTGAGGGCACCCCAAGCACCTATCCCACCATGCAAGGATGATGCCCCAGCAAGCTTCCATGCAGACCTTGTAATCTAGGAGAGAGAAGAAATGCCCAGGATGTTAAAATATGTAGGATCTAGAGCATGGTAGATGTGAAAGCTATGGAGGTTGAAAGAGGAAGAAGAAACTCATGAAGACATTGACCCAGACAAAGACAAATTATCACACAAGTGAATTAGGTTCCAAGATTGAGGCTTGGACTCATAAACACAATCTTATGTGTGTAAAGTGACATAGACACTTTATTGGAAAGAAAAGAGTACTATTACTACCTTAGAAAAAGTGTGCAAGTACAATGCTTTATAGCAATTGAGTGGTGGCACTTTCTCGTATAGTGCATATGGGATTTTGGTCCTGAGCCCTCATTGCTCCTTACAAAGGGACTAAAGTAGGTGTGATTGCAAAATATCTCAACACCCCTCCTCAATCACAACCAGAATTAAAAAGTGGGTAGAGGCTTTAGTGAGAGCAACACCTACAAAGTGTGGGCACACGATAAACATGAAAAAACACCAAAGGCTATCACACAGAAAAGGCTAAGTGTGGATACCACAAACATGATGGTCATCTAGAGGCTATAGCAGGGGCCTCACAAAGTGTACAGAGGCTATAGTACAAGGCTAAGTGAGGAGTTTACAAGTTTATGTCTGAAGCATTAGGGCTAGGAAATACAAAGCTAAAAAAGTCTATCTGAATAGAAGGGTTGATGAGGTTTGTCCTAGTCTTCTTCTTCTTCTTCTTCCTTTGCTCCGCTTTCTTCTTCTTCTTTGATTGCAACTAGATAGGCCTTCTGGGACCTGTTTCTGGCATCGGAAAACTTCTCAGTGTATCCATAATCCCTCTTGCCTTTGTACCTGTTGCCAACATATAATGCATGTTCATCTCTAGAGGTGCATGGTTCTTCCTTAGTTTTTATCTTCTTTTCCTCCTCTAACAGTGATGCCTAGATATCAACAAGTTTGGTGTTTGGCATATTGATTAGGGTTGTTGTTACATTATTATATTTAGGAGGTAAACTTTTAAGTAGAACATTGATGTAAACATCTTCTTCCATTTTAATGTTGATTCCTGCAAGTTGAGTTAGAAGTCCTTCCATGTAATTTAGATGTGTGGCAAGTGATGTGCTAGACTTCATTTCAAGCCTAAAAAACTCAATCAAGAGACCTTACTTTGATGATTTAGATTGTACACCAAACAAAGTGTCAAGTCTCTTCCATGTATCCTGTGAAGTGTTGCAATTATCTACATGGTGGATATAGCTATCGTCTAGCTCTAGTTTAATAATGGCCCAAGCCTTATCATCATTCTTTTGCCAAGTAATTGCAAGGTCGGCATCATGAGGCTTTTTTTCTTTTCTAGTAGTAATGGCCCAGAGGCCCTTCTTCATCAGGATGAGTTTGATACGGGTCTGCCAGGTATGAAACCCGACTCCTTTGAAGCGAGCAGTTGGAGAGTCTTTGCCCATGCTAGATGGCTGGAGTAGCAGAAAATAACTCCAAAATTCTCAAATTTTATCAATGAAAGAGCAGATTACAATGTGTCAAGAGACACAAGTAATGACAGTGTGAAAAGACACTATGTAAAGACTATGTCCATGTTTATGTCAACTACGAACTCAAATCTTCTTAATTCAGGGTCATTGATCTTCCATCAATGATTCCAGGATCTTCTCCTCGTTGATTTGATGCTGGGACAATATATCAGAGTGGCAGTGGGTTGTTCCAGGTGGCACGAGAGAGAAAATGATGAGATTTTTTAGCTTGGTGAAGTTTGGCTATGGCTTCTTGGATTAGGGTTTTGACCAAACCTTGGTTTTTTGCTGATTGTGGGAGCTATACTTGATCATTTTGAAAAAAATTTATATGAGATGAAGCTTACTTCATGGGCTATCATTGCCCTATGATGGTGACTGAAATCGCACTGCGCAGTGATGGATCAAAGCATTCGATCATCACGGGCGCAAATTTTGACACCATGATGAATCTTCAGCAATGTTGAATCATATGATGGCCAATGTTGTAGTGTGATGTGCCACATAGATGTGCTTGATGTTGAAGAATATTTCCCTAGAAGAAATCATGATGAATGGTGGATAGTAGTGTGAGATCCATAGGCTCCAAGATGCCTAAGTACTGCTTGGCTATGGAGGCCACAAGACAGATCCTAAGAAAAACGACAATGCTAACTAGTGGATAGGGCAACGTAAAATTTTGAGGTGATTGAGGAGCATAGCATCACTTCTCCAAAAGAAAGTTTGTCAAGATCTCTTTTTATTGAAGAGATCTAAGGGCTTGAAGCAGGATAGGTGTAGGATGGCTATGGCTGCCAGAAGGTCAAATGGAGGAGTGGGAGATGAGCTTTATTGGAAAGAAAAGAGTATTATCATTGCCTTAGAAAAAGAGTGCAAGTACAATGCTTTATAGGAATTGAGTGGTGGCACTTTCTCCTACTGTGCATATGGGATTCTGGTTCTAAGCCCTCACTGCTCTTTACAAAGGGACTAAAGTAGGTGTGATTTGCAAAATATCTCAACATAGGAGCCCCTTCAAATTTAACTTCTAGTTCCTCACCACCTTGTGTAGGGTTTTTCCCATCCACGTGGTGGAGGAGGTGATTAACGTTGGAAGCAAGCTCTGACATAAATGTCTGGAAGAGGTGATTAATGTTGAAAGAAAGATTCAAACATTACAGAAATTTCTGGAGGAGAGAGAGAGAAAAACCCCACATTATGCACCATTGAAGATGCCAAATTTTGGTACAATAAGGTTTTTGAAGTGGCAAGGTCTGTGCCTAGCTACGAATGTCAACCTAAATGGAGAAGAAGGGTTTGCGACACCTACCTGGACACTTGGATTTCCTTTTGCAACACTCAACCCTTCAAGCGGAATGACATGACCTTTATGCCCTACCCTCAAAAGTGGGAGTGGATTTTGACTCTAGTGTCCATGGCCGCTACGATCTCTCTATAATTCATAATCCTCATTGTACTACATATGAAGATGTCCTCATCTTCACATTAGAGACATTGTATGATACCCTAATCCCTTTTAAAGCAACGAATTCTCTTCATGCCCCGACCCCATCTTTATTACTACTTATAATTACCTTAGACTGCTTAGGATACTCCTTAGGAAAGACCCCACCTTGTAGGAGAGTGGCCTTCCAGTACTCCATTTTAATCCTAACGCTATAAATAGTTGCGCAATGTCTCAACTAATGATGCGAGCTACTCTATTACCTTCATTTTGCATAGCTCTTCTAGAGGATATGAATGATAGTCGCTTCACCTACTGCAATCATCAATTCCTCTCCACCACCACCCTTTTGGTCCGCCTAAACGTCAAGGGGTACCTCCAAAGTTGCCAATTCCTTAACAAATCTATTAAGCACTCTTCTCCACCTCACTTTGATGATGAAGACTAACTTCTGTCATCACAACTATGTAACTTGGACCCAAAAAAAGAAAAAATAAAGAGAAAAAGAGAAAGAAAAGAAGAAGAAGAAAAAGAAAGACAAGGAGGTACAAAGCAAAGAGATATTCACAGAACATGGAAACTAAAAGAGATATTACACGTAGACACATCAAGATGCACAAGGGTCACAGTCACTGCACCTAGGGGTTCTCAAGTTAGTTGCATTCGGTGGCCTTGGTCAGCGAGGCTTTGTTTCTAACCCCCTAGCCCTTTTTGATTCCCCACTACACATTCTTAGGGCACATCAAATGCTAGACATACCTAGGAAGGTAATTCTTGCCTATGGTTAGACATGTCACCCTAAGCCCCCTGCACCGTACCTCCCTTATGCACAAACTGGGTCCTCAAGTGTGGGACACCACCAAGGGCTAGACCCATCTCCTAGTTCCATAAGCACGTGCACCCTGCACTCTATGTAAGGCAGAGACACCCCTAAGTAGTGCACCTTCTTTTCTTTCTAGGTACAAACAAAGACCTCAACCATCGACTTAGGTCGCCCCATCATCCATGCAATACACTTGAAGCCCCCACCACCTTAACCTAATGATTTTTTTCTTCCCAAGCTCACTTCCTCTGCAGCCTCGTCACCACTGACTCACATGCCTGCCCTTTCTCATCAAACCCTCATCAACTCAAAATTGCAATGTCTCAGGACTAGCAACCACCTATATATGCAGCAATAGTCCCATGAAGGAAAACTGAGGCAGAGGCAGATCAAGGCAGCCTAGTCAAAAAGTGAATAAAGAAGCTCATTTGGAACACTGCGGGAGAAGGCAGTCAGAGAGGGCTAAACGACAGATCCATCCAACTTTATCTTCAATTTCAAATATGGATCCGCACATCCGCCTCTCTCCATGCAAAGATCCATCCAACACGATTTTCAATTTCAAAGGCATAAAATTCTCCAATACACTGTCAACTAGGGCTCGTATATAAACTCAAAAAAGCCATCTGGCTACACCTATCACCCCTTCCAACCACTCCACATCAGTGCCATGGGACTGGCACGCATCTAGGAGGGAGATAATGTTAACCCTCACACGAACAAGGTGGAAATTTTGAAAAATCTAAAGCAAAAGACAAGCCCAAGGCAAAAGCAAGATGAAAAACGAAGGCGCACCAAAAAAAATATGGAAACACAAGAAGTGTAGAAAAGTCCTAAATCAAGGAGAAAGGTGCATAAGAAAAAGTGCAAGTCAATGCTTTTGTAAAAGAGCACAAGGCGCATCATGATTTATTTTGAGAGTGCCAGTGGGCTCTCACTTGTGCAAATTGTGAAGGTAGGTGGGCGGCAGAAAGGAAGCTAGGAAGATAGGAGGACAATGGAAAAAAGAGCCTAGGCTATGGCCATCCATGTAAAAATGGGATGGATGGCCATGGGATTTTAGGGCATGTATATAAAGTTCAAAAAGTGAATGAGAGCTCATTCTTTGGTGTGTGGCAAAGTGGACTCTTCTTCTTCTCTTCTTCTCTTCTTTTGCTTGCTTGCTTGTGAGTCCTTGAGGGAGGGAGTGTGAGTGAGTGAGGGAGTGAGTGTATGATGGTGAGGGATCTTGGAGGTGAAGCCCTCCGCCATCTCCCCTCTTCTTCTTCTCTTCTCTTCTCTTGTCTCGCACATGGCTATGGAGGATGGAGCATGAGGGAGAGATTTGAGGATGATTGAGCTTGCATCAAGAATTGTGGAGCTACCAGTGTGTTTGAGAGAGGAGGCAACTCAATTGGGCATTAAGGTAAGCTCACTACACTTGTAGGGAGTGATAACGCATCGGCTATGTGAGAGGTAGCCATTGGTTCTTGCTTGAAATGCTTGAACAATAAGCATTTCGTGGGTCTTGGTGGTTGAGCTTGAGCTCTTGCCTCTACAATCTACCATGGGTCTTGGCAGTTGCAACCTACCATGGGTCTTGGCAATTGAGCTTGAGCTCACCTCTATAGCCTACCAAGGCCTTGCAAGGTGACAAAAAACCCTTTTTTCTTTAGCTCACTTTTATTTTTTCTCCACCAACCATCCTTATTTATTTTTTCGAGCTAGATATCACCCCTACGAAGACAAGGCATCAGGTCTAACTCATCCCCAAAAACCTACTAGGCCTTCACAAGGTGATGATGATCTGCTCTTTGATTTTTCTTTCATTTCATTTCATTTTCTTTTATTTATGGGGTTAATATTCCCTTTTACACACCTTCATATTTTGAGTTTTTCTAGATATATTCATTATTTTTTCTCTTTATTTATTTGGTAGGCTTCCCTATCTACCTCACAACTAATAGAAACTCCTAGAAACAGCTGTCTAGCAAGATAACAGAATAAGGTCACTAGAACTACCTTCTAAAAGAGTTCTTAGAGTGGTCGACAATGTCTTTATAGGAGGCAAACGAGTGCTTAGACCTCCCTAGACATACCTAATCCTCAAACTTTATGCCTTGACTACTGGAGGCAAACGAGTGCTTAGACCTCCCCAGACATACCTAATCCTCGAACTTTATGCCTTGACTACTGGTCCCAAAAGAAGAGAATTTCCCACATACATATGACCATTTAGCATAAAGAGAAAGAACTCATAAAGGAAGGATTTCACCTAGACTTGGCCACAAGAAGTGTTTGAGCAACAAAAGAGGCTTGCTTCAGATACTCCATCAAATCTATCTAGTATATCACTAAAAAAAAAAGACTTTAACCACACCTGCACCAAAAATATACATGGCCATCTTGGTCTAATGAGATAAAACATCAAACTCAATGGAAATGGCCCCCTTGGCCTAATCAAATAAACCAAAAACCACACCATTCAATAGCTTACTACTGAAAACAAACCCTTGGTCCCCATACAACTCTATTGAAGTATTAAACTAGATTAAGGATATAGGCTACTCAGGTCCTACCCTAAGTGCATCAAATTATTGGCCAACCCCCTTGCATATATGGCAAGGGGCATCCGAACAATATGACATCGAATGATCTTATGCATCCATGATAAAATAGGAATGTGATTAAGTGCTACCTAACTCATAACCCAAACTAACCATTGACAACAAAAATAGGATGTCTCAATAAGAAGTCCCCATAGTAGTGTTGCGCTAACATTTAAAGGTAATTGTAAGACACCCTTAGGAACACTGTTGAAAAATACATCTTCAACAAAAGCATAATTAGCAAGGGAATCTACAAAGTGATTCCACTATCAGGGATTTAGTTGGCAAGTCACTATCTCAAAAATTTGCAACATATCCAAGGCTGCATGATAGTACATCCATAGAATGGGATCCCTCGCACTATAGGTCCCATTCAATTGGTTGATCACTAGTTGCGAGTCACCTTTCACTAATAAACAATAGATACCACCACGTCGGCCTATATTCAGCCCCATGATTAAGGCCTTGTATTCTGTCATATTATTAGTAAAAGAGTTTTCTAAATATACTCCTATTTTTATAGCAATTCTACACTAGGGATTTTTAATGACCACCCCCACAATCACATGTTTAGCAGGCCCTTGAGAAGATCCAACATCAAAATACAAAGTATAGACCCATTCTTCATTGATAGGCCATGTCGTACTGATTAGGCTACTCGTACTTATGATAGTCAAGGTCAAGCTGAGAGAGAGGATGTATAACATGTACAATCCCTCCTTCCTCACCAAACTCAATAGGGATGCTAACAAAGAATCTTATGACAATGGTGGTAGTAGACCTTAATATCCCAAGTAAAAGATATATATTTCCACTCAGTGATATGAAAACCTTTACTCCACAAGATCACTTGACCTTGCTGGTAAGAGTGCTCTAAATATGGATGTTCAAGATAAGGAATGATTCTGCCCATACAAATGCCTTGACATCCACTATTGGTTTAAGCTAGATCCAAGAAGACTTGCAAAGGTACCAAGTCTGATGTCAACCCTCACACATAGTAAGGCTTCAACTTGTTAAAGTCCACTTTATTTTTTAACTCTACACCTTGCAAATATGCTAAAAGGGTTGTAGAGCCATTCTTTCCTATTCAAACTGACCCCTCATAATATAGCCATGATAGAAGTTCGTGGGTGCTTCCTATTCTCCCTATTGTCATGTCTCTGACATGTATCACATCTCTTGACATACCCTAAAGCATCCTAGAAAATGGATAGCCACCAATATCCAACTCTCAAAGCTTTCTATGTAGTCAAATTTCCAATAAAGTGCCCTCCACAAGTAGAGTCATGGCACTCCAAGATAAGCCGGACCTCATCAGGCAGGACACATTGATGATAAATATCATCCACACCTTGCTAGTATAGTGTTCATGCAATCAAGGAAAATTTCAAGGCTTGTTGTTGAGACCTAAAATGGGTGCAACACTAGCTATAAGCACTAGTCGGGCCTCTCTATACTTAAGAAACCACACCCCCTCAGCCTCGCGACCAAGAGCATATAAGGGACATATTGCCCTAACTACTAGCGTTAATCTTGTGTTTGTTTTAAGTTGTATTTCAACGATAAAATCCCGCACTCCTCAGAGGGAGTGCCTACACATAGATCAGTATAGAATACCTCGTAATCACAAATAAAAGGAGACACTCCTCAGTTAAATGCAGTGGCCCCAGTGCAGCTCTCCTACACCTCGCGGATTGGCCCCTCGATGCACCGGGCTAACACAAATAACATAGACGTAACAAGCTCCACTCTTATTTTAGAATGATCCAAGAGATAAGATATTTCTCACTTGACAATTCTCCAAAGAATCCAACGCCTAAACCTATAGTTGAGATGTCTCACAACTTAGCATGTGTCACAAGTTTAGGCAACCAATTCCAATGCATCCAGGAGTTACCATATGTGATATGCACAATGCAACTGTGAATGCCATAGTGCCCAAACAATTTATAAATCAGCATTGTGCAGTGCAACAAACATTTCTTTCCATGATTTCAACCTATACGACATGCTTCGTTGTTAAGGGTCAAGCATCCTCGTGCTGCTTAACCCCTTTAGACTTAATTTATAAACGTCTTATGTACGTACAAACAAATAGATCACAATTTCAAATGTTCCTAGTAACTAATCAATATCAAAACTCCCCTTCTACCACTTAGGTTGTGTATCGTTGGGAGGTGTAAAGAGCAATTTTTAATGCATTTTTCTTGTAAAAAGTAGTAAAAATAGACTTTAACATGGAGACACAACCAAACTTAGGCATATCCCTCATGCTATAACCATGCCATACACTCATGGACATAAACCTTATTTTTTCCTAATTTTCTAGCACATAAAACTAAATTATTCCATTTTTACTATTTTTATTCATTTATTTAAATAAAATTTTGATATTACTGATTTATGGATTGCGACTGATCACAATTACTAAGCAATGATTTTATATTCACTTCCACTTCATATGAACACCAAAATTTATCATTTTCATGAAAATCGCATAATTGCAAGTTTTGCATGTTTTAATATAAATTATTAAACAACTTAATTTTTTGGTTTTCTTCAAGATTTTTGATCAAGTTCAACATTTTAAATCAAAGGAATCCATTTACAAAAAATTTAATCAAACATCTTTCATAAAACAAATAAAATGAGTGCTTATGCATAGAAATCCGATTTTGGAGGCATATATTTAATGGTTGGGATGTCGCTGGCACTTATTTTCTACCATTGAATCTCACTCCAACTCTGATCTACGATCTTCTCCACCACAGGACCATTATTCCATCAACCTCTCTCCTCGACCTCCTTTCCTTTCTTGCATAGATCCATGTGCATGAACAACCCTCAAGAGGAGAGAGGAGGGAGGAGAGAGAAAGCATAGAATTGAATCTCCACATCAGGTAGCCATTGTACGAATGGAAGGCAGTGGCAGGAAGCAAAAAATTGAAGGAATTGATTGTTTTCATCAGTTCTATGGCTTCCTTATAGCCCTCAATCGACTCTTCTACCAAAAATGTCGCCATATGGGGGGTGACACGTTTTTACAACCACCGTTTTGAAACAGCACCCCCCCCCCCCCCCCCCCCCCCCGAAATTCATTTTTTAGTTCGGGCCCAATGGCCCTTGAAAGGCATGCCCAAATTTTTAAAACATCTTGGCCCTTTTGACATGGATACTGCCCTTTTGACATCTACTCTCATTGGAAATCACGAGATAGGGTGCCTCAGCCCATCAAATCCCACAAACTAATATGTACAAACAACAAAAAAAGAAAGCATCCAACTGTCACAAAAAATATACTCAACAAAGCACAAGAATAGCTCTCACCCTACCCCTTGACAGAATCAAGGCATGAGAATCCACAAGGGATAGGCCTAGCATAGTCTGAAAAAAATCCAGAGCGAGTTGCTAACCAACTGCTCTAACACGGACTGGCTAGAAAGCTTATCAAAGAGGTCATCCTAGTGGTGGTCTGAACTACCTACCTAACTTAGGGAAACTGGACCAGGACCTCCTACTAGGTGAGGACTCCTATAGCCTGGTCACCATATTTTTCTTATAGCACAATTTCTTCCCAAATTTCCCATACTCCGGTGTGTAAAAAGGAGAGAGTTGAGCATAGAGTGGCCCAAGGAGAATAGGGCATTGGCCTTAGGTCCTAACTTAGTACCCAAGAACCTACCAAGCTCTCACAGGGTGACACTTAATCATTTTCTTTTCACTCACTTTTATTTTTTCACCAACCTCCCTTGTCTTTTCTTTTGGCTAGTTGCTACCCCTAGGAAGACAAGGCATTCTGTCTCGTCCCCGAGAACCTACCAGGCCTCCGCAAGAAGGCGGTAATCAACTACTTGTAGAATTTCCTTCCTTTTTCTTTTTTGCTTTTCTGATTGAGGGGTTAGAACCCCTTTTTACACATCTCTATAATTTTTATCTTGAGATATATTCAAAACTTTCTTTTTTGTGATATTTTGGCTAGCTTCTCTAACAGCCTCACACTAGTAGAGACTTCAAGGAGATCTTCCTTAGCAAGCAAGAAGAACAAGGTCACAAGAACTACCCTCGATCACAGGTCTTTAATGCTTGACAACGTCTAAATAGGAGGTAGACGACTACTCAAATCTCCCCCAGATATACCTAGCCAAACCCTGGGACATCATGCATGGATTTTTGGTCCTCACAAATGAAAAGGAAAGAATCCCCACATACACATATAACAATGTTGGCTTAAGGGAAAAACTCAGAAAGGTGATGATACCACATGGAATGGCCACAAGAAGCTCCTCTACAGCAAAGGCTCCCTCCAGGCACTTCATCTACCTGTGTGATGTAATCACTAAAACAGAAAACCATTAAACGTACCTGCACCAACAAACAGATGCATGGCCCTCTTGGCCTAAAGAAATATAACATTTCACAACCAACAAAACCGGCCCTCTTGGGCTAATGAAATAAAACATTAGAACTTAACATAAATGGCCCTCTTTGCCTTATGAAATAAAACATTTTAACTACAATTCAACATAGTGTACTGCTCAAACAACCCCTTGGTCCTAGTGTTACTCTATTAAAGCACAAAACCGACCAAGGATAAGGCTTCTAAGGCCCTACACTAAGTGCCCCAGGTTATTAGCTAACCCCTTGCATAAATAGCAAGGGGTGTCTGATGAATATGATGATACACAATCCTATGTATCCATGACAGAGTAGGAAGGTGCTCACTTGCTACTTGTCTCATAACCCAAACCAACCATTGACAGCCGATATATGATGTGTAAACAAGAAGACCCAAAGTAATCGAGGGCTAATGTTAGGAGTTAATTGTAAGGGATCCCTTGGACCATAGTTGAAAAGGACGTCTTCACACTAAAGTATAATTAGCCAAGGAATCCGCAAAGTGATTCACTAACTGACAAGTAACCGTCTCAAAGATATGCAACATATCCAAGGCTGCACGACGGTACATCCATAAGATGGGATTCCACACACTATAGGAGGTCCCATTTAGCTAATTGATTACTAAATGTGAGTCATCTTTAACCAATAATCCACGAATACAATCACATCAGGCTACATTCAACCCCATGATCAAGGCCTTATTTTCTACCGTATTATTAGTAAAAGAGGGTCCTAAATATACTCCCATCTTCATGACAACCCTATGTCGGGGGTCTTTAATGACCACACCAATGCTCCCATGTTTAGTGGGCCCTCTAGAAGCTCTATCAAAATATAGAGCATAAAACCATGCTTCATTGATAGGCCACTCCACAATAATCATCTCACTCCTACTTATGATAATCAAAATCAAGCCAAGAGAGAGGATGTGTAATAGGCACAATCCCTCCTTCTCGCTGAACTTGATAGGAATGCTAGTCAAAAGTCATTGACAATGGTGGCAATAGGTCTTAATTTTCCACGTAAAGGATTCATCTTGCCACTCAGTAACCTGATACCCTTTGCTCCACTAGATCACTTAACCCTGGAAGTAATCTTAGCTTGAAGGTCTTCCCATTTGGACTTGCCACTCAGTAACCTGATACCCTTTACATCATAATACAGCATCAACTGACCTGTTGCAAATTTGTATTTCTTAGACTGAAGATCATGAAGGGCTTTTATTCTCCTTTTTCCTACTTCTTGATGTAGTAAAGCTTGCAACCGAATCTCATCAAGATGTGCCAGATATTTCTAATGGAAAAATGCACTCCTCCCCATACATTAGCTTGAACAGGGTGTGGCATGTGGCTCTCTTGAATGTCGTGTTATAAGCCCACACTGCTACATATAATTTCTTATCCCAGTCACGCTTGCTTTCTGATACTATCTTGGATAGGATTCCCACCAATTTTTTATTTGTACTCTCAACCTAACCATTCAGTTAAGGATTATATGGGATAGTCTTGTTGTGCTTAATCTTCAAAGCTTGAATTAGGGCCACTATAACCTTGTTCAAGAAGTGTGTCCCCCCTCGATTAGACACAATCTCCTTCGGTGGACCGAAATGGCAAACAATTTTCTCCATAATGAAACTGGTCATCTCCTTAGCCTTGTCCTCCACCGTTTCTTGAGATTTAGCCCACTTTGTAAAGTAGTCAGTTGCTACAATAATATACCACTTTCGTGTAGTTGATGAAGGGTATATTGGTCCCACAAAATCAATACCCCATTTTTCAAAGCGTAATGTAACCAAAATAGGATTTAGAGGTCGCCTACGATTTTCTATCTCATCGTGTCTTTGACAAACATCACAATGCTTAACATAACTAAAAGCATCTTGGAAAATTGATGGCCACCAATATCTAGCACGAAGAGTTTTTTGGGCGATAAGCCAGCCAGCAAAATGTCCCCTAGATGCTAAATCATGGCACTCCTCAAGAATAAATGGTAACTCGTCGGGTACTACTACATGACGATAGATATCATCTACTCCTCTTTGATATAAGACACCCGCTATAATCAAAAAGTGTAATGCTTGTTGCTTGATCTTTCTCTTTTCAAACTTTGATAAAGTAGCCCCAAATCCTCTTGTAGATAAATAATGCATTATTTCTACATACCAAGAAGGAATGGAAGTTTTATCAATTCTAAATAGACCTTCAATACTCTTCCTCCAATTTCTCTTTTTCTTCCTGTTCTTCCCTTTTCCTCTTCTTGGCCTCCTCTTTTCACTCCTTTTTAGCCCTATTGACTTCTTCCTTTGTTTTTTCTTCTTCATGTTTCTTCTTCTTCTCCCTCTCCTCGGCCTCCTTGAGGGATTATCTTTTTGCCTTTTCCAAATCCTCTTTCTCCTTCTTGTGGCCTTCATCTGGCTTCTTTTTCTTTTGTGCTGTCTTCTTCTTGGGTTTCTTGGCCTGCTTCGATTGTTCTTCTTGTTCCTGCCCTTCCTTATCAGTCTCGGTCCTATCGCTGGACCTCTCTTGGTCCTGGTGAGGGGGTGACCTGTCAGGCATTTCTCCTTCCCCTTCTTATGCATCTTGTATCTCTTTCGCTGCCTCTTGGATGAGCGTGGTCAAAATGCTTCCATAGGAGGCAATAAACGAGGCCTTGGAAAAGGCCTTCTTTCTTTCCATGGCCTTGGAAGCTGGGGACTCTCCTCCTGCTGGTGTGCTTCCTAAATCCAGTGCTTTAGCCACCTGGTCGATGGTTTTATGCACATCACCATTCCAGTTGACTTCATGCAGGGTGTGAGCCACTATATTCTCCAGCACAAGCACCTTGATTTGATGCATTAAGGAGTTGTAGTGCTTGCTAGAGAAGAGCGCGTGTACTAGCTTTGCTTGCCGTCAGACTTCCGCATCAGGGATGTCTTGGATGCTGATGTCGTCATTAATTAGCACATGCTCCTTTTTCATTTTCAGCATGGTGTACACATCCCTCTTTTGCTTCTTCTCTATCCTTGGCTCCAGTCCCAATGCCTTCTCCACCAAGGCAGAGGTTAAGTGAACCTGTACCTGTTTGGTGTTTTCTCCCCTTCCTACCATGACGCTGCTGCACTCATTGTCAGGGTCATAAGACCTAAGAAACTCCACACACTTTGTGTGGTCAGGTTCTTGCAAATTTTTTTTGAGATACTTGGTGAAGTTGCATTGTTCAATGACTCTCTTGGCTGCTTCCTACTTGGCCACCACACCCTCTATGTTGTGAATGGTTCAGAACCTAAGCTGGTTGTAGGAGCGGCTCTCAAGAGTGATGTTGTATTATTGCACTCTTTCCTCTTCCATGAAACGGAAGTCGGTGGGCACGGTCTTGTGGTGTGACATCTTTTGTTCTTGTCATAATCCCAAGTTTCCATTAATACTTCCAAATTAACAATTTGCAAGAAAAGTCATAGTTTAAAAAGAAAGACTCTATATGTTTATTGAATGAAATCATTCAAATCCCATCCAATGTAGAATCTTCTCTTCCGACTTTAACTTTTTGCCATTTATTTCAAAGTTCTCTTGCCATTTTGGTACCTTGCTTGTTGTTTATGTGTTTATGGGCTTTGCTTGATTTTCCTTGGTTTTTATTTGATTCATCTCTCTCTCCTCCCCTCCTAGCTTGAGAAAAATCCTTCCTAGGAATGAAGGTTTTGGAGGTTGAGGATATTCTGCAATGGGCCTAGGAGTTACCGGCATAGGAATCGTGTGTAGAAATTGGGGTTGTACTCTAGCTAAGTTGCATGGTCTAGATCAAAAGATCGAGTGCCCATGTGTGTAATGTAAGTGAGAACATCTATTAGAAAGTCACCAGAGGCGACACAACTAGAAATATGTAGCTCTTCCTCAATCAGTAGAGGAAATTGAGGTAAGGGTGTCCCTTGATATGCTCTTCCAAGGGGCAGTCGCGAAGAGTGGTTAACACTCTATACAAGGTTGGTGCGACATAAGTGGGGTCGTACTCCGCTCTTTTGATTGTGCGGCACTGCTCAACATTTGTCGTGACTCAGCACCCTTCTACTTCCCATTGCAACCTAAGAGTGTACCAGTGCCTCAAGAATGGGGATTCAGTCTGAGGAAGTTTGGATAATTCTACAATTTCTTGGTCGGTGATGGCAGAAGTGGTTCTGATCATATGATGTGATGAGGCATTGTTTAAGGGATTGCTCTTTAGAGATCTCACTGTTGAGCAATACAGCAGCGGAGTTTGCTGCCTTTGCGAAGGCAAGTTCAAACGTCTCCCAAGAACAAGGCATCGTACAAACTTTGGTTGCAAAAGGCTCGAGCATCAAGCCTAAGTCCAAGCGGTCGTAGCTTAGAGCTAGCTCTCTGAAGGTGGCATCAAGCTCTCTAATGCAATCAACCATGCCATCCCCTATGTCTTCGACTAGATTTGAGGCTAGTGTCAAAAATGATTTTCGCTTGTAGGAGGGTTTAAGACGTGCTAGTGGTTGGGGTTTGATAGCACTAGAGCCTTTGACAATGGATAGTTGTAGTTGTGGGTGTATTTGAGGTTGCGGGTGGGCTTCTTGGCTTAGGGCTAGGGAAGTAGCAGCTACTTCTGGTGGACTATTGCCTTTAGGGTGGATCATTGTCCTTAGATGGGCCCTAGCAGGTGATGGCTCACATGGCCATGTCTGTCCTTTGGGCCGATAGGCTTGTTCGACTCTCTTGGGCATGTGAGTGGATGAGCTTGATGGATGTGGGCCTTGGAAGCACTGCGATTTATGGTTTTGAGGTTTTATGGGGCTAGGGGTGATCAGGCTTGGGGGTAGTGTATGAGTGGTGCCCTTGGCCATATGAGATTAAGGGATCCATATCCAGGCATTCCCCTCATAGTAGCCTTGTGCGTTGTGGGAGCTTTCACTCAACCGCCAAGACCCTGGGACCGCTTATTGTTTCAAGCGTTCCAAGCCAAGCACTAATGGCTACCTCTCACATAGCCGACGCGCCATCCATATCTACGGGTGTAGTGAGCTTACCTCCGTGCCATTCGAGTTACCTCCTCTCCCGCATACTCGGGTGGCTCCACGATCCAAGTGCAAGCTTCAAGCAAGCTCCATCCTCAAGCTCCACGCTCCAAGCTCCATTGCCGCGAGCAAGACAAGAGAAGAGAAGAGAAGAGAAGAAGAGAGGAGAAGATGGAGAGATTCTCCTCCTCGGTCCCTCACCCTCACACACTCACTCCCTCACACTCTCACACTCCCTCTCTCAAGCACAAGCTCAAGCAAGCAAGAACAAGAAGAAGAAAAAAAAGAGAGCTACTTTTGGCCACACACAAGAATGAGCTTCTCATTCACTTTTCAACTTTATATACAAAACCCTAAATCCCTTTTGGGTGGTCATCCCCTTTTTCCCCTTTTTACATGGCCGGCCATAGCCTAGGCCCTTTTTCCCATTGTCCTTCTATCTTCCTAGCTTCCTTTCCACCGCCCGTCTACATTTACAAATTGCACGGGTGAGAGCCCGACATTCTTTTACAAGATTTCAGGGTGCGCCTTTTTATTTTAAAATGCGCCTTTCCCCTTTTGCCTTTGCCTTGGACTTTTAAGGTTGCCCTTGCGCTTTTGGCCTTTTCTCCTTTTCTTTCCTCAGTCGGGCTACCTTTTTTCCGCATTTGCCCTGCGTCTTTTACACTTTCTTTTGCTTTCTTCGTGTTGGGGTTAACATTACCCCCTGCTAGACGAGTGCCAGTCCCATGGCACTCACCATCGTAGGTAGCAGGTTGTAGCATGCACCGAAGACGTGGGTGACAAGGACGCCTGTGGTTTTCGTGGAGGAGTGTTGGTGGTGGTGTGGCAGAAGGTCCTGGGGGCTTGTTGGTGGCCAAGGTGGCTGGTGGAAGGTTGTTGGAGTTGGTGGTAGGGCTATGCTGTGTTGGGGATTGCATTGATGGCCAGCACAAGTGTTGGTTTGTTGGGGATTCTGCACATGATGATTCTTTGCGGGCTTGTTGGATGGTAAGGGACAAGTATCAAAGTTGAGTGTTGATGAAGAGCAAACAACACCTTATACCTGCAATTGGAAAACCTCACCTGTGATCTCTCCTTAAGGGGTAGTGCTAGGCTTCTCATCCTGCACAAGACATATTTTGATTAGTTTGGGAGACAGGTCGAACACTAACCAAGCCTAGATTATTTTCCTGCACTTGAGGACCCAAACTGTGGATATACTTTGGTGCAAATATTATGTGAGTGCTTGTGCATACTTAGATATTACATAGTTAGAAGACCGCGGGCTAGTTTCTCATAACAATTCGTGGATGAAGCAAAGTTGTCCATGTGGAGAAGGAGTACGCATGAAGGCATATGAGACATCCTTTGCACTGTGACTGCACGATGGAGCATAATGGAATACAAGGACACTACACTTTCAGTAGCTGGAAACTATTGGACTTGCTTGATGAGTACAGTGTACTTTTCATGGCCAATCATGCGGTGCTTATCACCACTGATTGCAATGGTACTAAGGCAGAGTGCAAAAGAAAATTGTGCAAGTGGGTCAGGGTGACAGGTCTAACCCTAGGCGAGACAAGATCCTCAGGTATGTCCTACCCTTGATGTGCCCTGAACAATTGTGGGTGATTGTATGGGGCTAGGGGACTAGGGACGAAGCCGATCGACCAAGGTCACCAGACGTACCTAGTTTGAGGACCCCTAGGTGCTGTGCTGTGATCGTGGGTGCTTCTTATTTTTCCATTCACTTCTTTTTCTTTTCTTTTCTTGTCTTTTTCTTTTCTTTTCTTTTCTTTCTTTCTTTCTTTTTTTTTTTTGCCTGAGTACAACCATTACAATATGTTGAGTCTATCATCCTTTCAATGGGTTGGAAAATGTCAAGCTTCGAAGGCTCAGAAAATGAAAAGTACAATGATGATGGTGCCCTAGCCTCGTTGTTAGAGAAGCAGTTGGCGAAAGGGGGAGATACACTTGAGATATTGCAACCCTCCTTGTGGCACATGCGATGTTGGTACAATTGAGGTAACGATTGCCGTGAGCCAACTAGAGCCTGACCCAGAAAGGGCGCGTGGCCTAGGAATGTCTTGTGGGCCATGCAATGTGGGCGATTGGCAAGGGTGCTTTTGGCAGCGTGGCTTTGCCGCAACTCGCTGTGGGTTTGTGGGTGTTGCAGTGATTGGGCATTGAGCATTTTCGCACAGGGACCTGTATTATCCTGCATCCACTTGTCGCTTCATTAGAGCATATGCATTGTGTATGCCGCAACTATAATAAACCAGTGCAATGCAAGGAGACATCACTTATTTGAATTCTATGGTGTTGACTAGACATTTCTCACCTGCGTTTGATTAGCTTTTTCTTTTGCTAAAGACGTAGCATATATTAAATGCAGATATGATAAGTTCATACAAGTCAGGAACATGTCAACACTTAACAAGTCGAGAACACTCAACCATTTAAAAACAAAAAGTCCTGGCCAGTTATCATTTGATAAGCCCCTTATGCATTATGGGCTACTCGATTTGTATGAGGCAGGGCGAGTCTGGATAGCCGGGTGATTGGGGCTCTACTGGTGTGGGACTCCCGTGGGGGTGAGTAGGGAACATGTCGGCCGGGATATGAATGGTGTAATCCCGGCTTGCTACCGTCTCTAGAATTTCTTTAAATAATTCATTAAATTCTTCTCTTTCCCGAGCTGCCCTTTCTGCCTTCGAGCGTCTGGGGCCCGAGCGGGAGCTGGAGTGCGTACTACTAGTGCTGCGGCCTGTTGCGGGTTTTGAGTCTCAACTTTCTTGACTCGAGGGTTCTTTGGCCTTCGCCCTGGGCAATGTCGCTTAGGGCCCCGCTTCTTGGCATACCTCTTGATGGTGGTCACATAGTGCTCTGGTGGAGGGGCGCGTGCCACATGCTCCCGCCTTCTGTGAAGAGCGTCTTTGCAAGCCAACTCTCCATGATTCTCCATGCGTTCCACCAAAAAAGGAAACCTACAAGGTGCAAACCAAGGGTTAGACCTTGATACAAGAGACAACTGTTTGCATGGAAGGGATTTTAGCATGGTTTATGAAGCGCATATGACAAGAAGGGGAGGGGTGAGGCATGCGGTGTTTGTTGTAGGGGAATGATCCCTATGCTGATGTTCGCGTTGCCTCCAGTCATTAGCGGATATTAGTTTATGCTAAGTTGCGTGGACTGGTTGTCGTGGAGTGGGACAGGGTACATCCTCGGGAGGATAGACCAAAAGGGAAGAAGGTGTATAGGAAGGGACTACACCGTGTCTACACCATCAGAGTTGTTGGTCAAGGCCTCCTATGGAAGCAATATGGGTTGCATGCCCTTCACTTGGAGGTGGGGCTGGTCACCCTACTTTTAAAAGTGTGATGTGAGGAGGACCTGAGGAGCTTAGCCTGTCAAACCCGACTCTTCTCCCTGCGCTTGACTATCATTGCTTGTGTGTGTTGATATTGTTTATACATGGTGACACACGAATCAGTGTTTATTTATATACACATCTATGAATCCATGTCACATCACGAGGATAAGAACCAAGTGTAGAACTCGGGGTTGTACAAGAGCGTGGCACACGCATCCAGTATTTGTGGCAGCTGACTTAACACTGATAGATATTTTGCCACGTCGAGTATCATGGAACCTTGACCGAGTCTACTGGCAATATGTAACTCCTCCTCGGTGAGTACCTTATCAATCAAAGGGCCCTGTAGCCTAGTCCCAGCCAAGTCCGCACCCCGAATGTCAGTGAGCACTCGAAGGGAAGTTGGTGCCACGTAGGTTGGGTCTCTTTGAGACCGCCATTTGGCCAATCGCTCTTCTGAGACCGTCATGATCTGAGCCCCTAGTTTGGCCATTACAACGCGGCTTTCACACCAACGCTGCTCAAATTGACTCTGGCCTACTGACAGTCGCTTAAGTAGCTCTATGTCTACGAGATTCGGTCGGCAGAGCACTTCATTGAACGTGACGGTTGAGCGCAGTTCGTCAGCCTCCTCGTCGGGGATGAGTCGCATATGTTCATGCAGGAGCCTATCATAGTGCCCGTTAAGATGTTCTTGTTCTTCCCATGATAGAGGAAAGGCCAAGTAATCTCCAAGATGCTCCTTGGGGATCGTACCCACGTCCGCAAGGATGTAGACACGCGCGACCACTTTGAGCTTAGCCTCCAACTCAGTTAAGCATTCTGCGACATTTCTATGTTCAACGAGGGCTTGCTCGGTTGCTATCTCATGCAAAGTTTTAAGAGTTTCCTTAGGCTTTAGCATGGCTGGGGGCTCAGGCCTAGATGACCAAGATTGGTCCACACTAGGTTTTCTTATGCTCTTGGGGTTCTCACGTTTCTCCTGAGGTTTTGCTGTTATTTCGTCATGGTTCTTCTCGGATGTGACTGGTATAGATTTGTCACCTTGTTTTGTGACAGCGTTGTATCCACTCTTGATTGATCAATGTGAGTTCTATTGTCAGTGGATAGAGTGTTGCAAGCAACTATTGCTGGCAACGGTTGCTTTGGTTTCTCAGAACACACGGATGTGTCTGAGTTTTCACCGCTATTAGGAGAGGCATCAGTGGGTTCATTGGTGGATGGACTCGATGCTTTATTCATCAGCTCTCTCGCGCCCTTCATCTCAATGTTCTTGGGGTCCACAACCACCTGCAACTGTTGCTGTTTTCTCTGCTTTCTCCTCTTTTTCTTGGTCAATGAAGGTGCCTCTCTCGAGGATTGAGGACCCTGGGCTATATCGACCGTTGATGTGCTTGGTCGGGCCTCAGCATTCCCCTTCTCTAGTGTGTCCTTATGGGACATAGCCATGGTTTACTGAATAGCCTTGCCCAGTTGTGAGGGCATAACTGCCGCTCTTTTCGGAGAGTCTAGCTTTTCAACCAACTCCCTTGCATTTAACTCCTCCGTCCTAGGCTTTAGGCACTTTGGAAGTGATGGAGTTGTTGAGGGATTTGGTTGCGACACCTCCTCCACAGGTAAACTACTAAGGACACGTTTCACAAGGGGCATTGTCACAGCCAAGGGCTATGACTGCTGTGGTCCGTGATTGGAAGTAGTAGCAGCTAGTTTAGTGGGCTGGCTACCCTTGGTGGATTGCGGTGTCAAGTCCCTAGGGCGATCAGAAGTGGTTGTGTCTTTTGTTGGCCTTTGAGCACTGATTTGTGTAGATCGAGCATGAGTTGATTTGGTCACATTAGGTGGCTCAAGCATATCCTTGGGTCGAGAGCTACAGATGGCATCATGTCCCACCTCTTTGACGGTTGGAAGCTTAGATGGAGATAGAGATTGGAATTGAGCAGTCGCCCTTAACTGCTGTAGTGCTTCATGTGTCTGTTTGGGAGAAGAGGGTGTAGGAGATCTAGGACTCCTAGGTGGATGTGGCACTAGCTGAATGATTTTCTCAAGGCTATTAGATGATTGTGCCATTTGCTTTGTTGAGCGAGTAGCCTTGCCATGAGCAATGTTGTGCCTATGATGTTTGTTCTCCCCTTGGAAAATCAAAGGCTCATTGGGCACTAATGGCTTTTGTGCACGCTCAATGGTTACATATGACATCTACTTATTAAGCATGCTAGGTTGAGGCTCTTTCTTTTGAACACTCATGTCTGGTTTCTTGCCTTGAGACCTAGAGTTTCTCTTAGATTTCCTCCTGTGCCATGCTTTTGAGGCACTCTGGCCTTCAGCTGATGGAGGCGATTTAGCAGGGGATTTTGGTACCCAAATCCATTGGTTACCTGCGTAGTATCCTTGAGCACGTAGCAACGCTTTGGATATCCATCGCGGCGTTGTGCTAGCTCTCCATCGATGCCTTCGCCTATAAGGCTTGGGCTTCTTTCGTGGTCTTGTATGGTTTTTGTGAGTTCAAACCCTGTCCTTGGCCTTGTCTCTTGACCTTCTTGTTTCCAGCATGGCCTCACTCACTGGTTCTCGTTGTTCGACCTATGCTTGTATCAACTCTTCCAACAAGTCCTTGCCCTTGTTTGTAGGCTTGACTGTTATGTCATCACCTTCCTTGCCTTTCCCTTGAGGTTCGATGAGGTCACCCTTGCTAAAGGTGGTGACTATCCTCACACCCGGTGGTGTTAAGTGTATCCTCTGTGCCACATAGTCAGCCTCACATTTGGTTGCCCTTTTGAAGGGTCTTCCTAGGAGGGTTTCTTTCCTGCAGCTAGCACTTTTTGGAGGAACATGAAATAGGATAGGCAAGCTTTCTGTTTCAATTGTCGCAAGGATTTTGCACTTCCCCATGAGTGCTTGTGGGTGTTCCCCATAAGGGCTAAGAGTTGCACTAGTCGATGTGAGCTCTGGTTGGCCTAGTAGGGTCCATGATTCATAGGTCAAGATGTTAAAATCTGCTCCTTCATCAATTAGAGCATCGATAGTATGCTCTCTTTTCACGGTGAGTTTGACCCTAAGATAAGCAGGTGATACTATGTCTTCATCTTCCGGGTCCTGGCTTGTAAATTTAAGCCTTTTGACAGATGCCCTTGAGTTCTCGACTGCACGATCAGATGTGGATTCTCCACTGCTGTCTTGGATCGTTAGTGCAATGCTATTCAAGGTACATCTCTCGTCAAGAGTGTCAGGTCTAGTCATCTTGGCATTTGTAGCTTGCTGATGTTGCATTTTGCTCTAACTAGACATGGTATGAACACAATGTCTTTGTGTTCTCGTGGTGTGGCCTTTTTTCCCTTGATAGCTAGATTGGCCCATTGAGGTTCTAGGGTCTCTGTTTGTCTCTATTCGAGTATGGGCTTTTGGCTGCTCTTTTGCAAGTGAGAATCCATGCTCGTGTAGAGCCATCACTTCACTAGGGTCCAATTTGGAAGACTTGTCACGACGCATGTTTTCTTTCCAACCTACTCGGGGGAGGTGTGGAGGGGGGCAAAGCCCCCTCTGCGGGGGTCCGGGGGGGCAATCCACCCCGGCCCGCAGGGCCATTACAGTAGACGCCATATGCAATTTGGAGGACCGTTTATAGCCAAATTTTGAACTACGTGCTCTAAATTTTGGCCCAGTTATGGATCTGTGATATGCCTTCAGCTCTACGTAGCCTTAGGGGTCAATCTCGGGGTTTAGATATATCAAAATTTGTGTTTTAGGCACGTGTCCGATTTTGATAGTTTTTTGTCCGATTCTTAGATGTCCGATTTTCAGGAGTCCGATTGTCAGAATCGGACGTCCGATTTTGGGTGGGTCCGATCGGACCAGTGGTCCAATTTTGGTCACGTTCGATTCTAGGACTCAGATCAAAAAGTGGTCCGATTTTCAAGTGGTCCGATTCTGGGAATCGGATCGGACAGGGTGGTCCAATTCTGGGAATCGGACGGCCTGGTCCGATTGTGAGTGGTCCGATTATGGACTTGTCCGAGTGTCCGAGTCGGACGGATTGGTCCGAGCGTCTGATTCTCAAAATTGGACAGGTTGGTCCAAGTGCCACGTGGCACGTTTGATTGGTTTGGTCCGATTCTGGGAATTGGACGGTCCGACTCCTGAACTCGGTGGTCCGATTCTGGGAATCGGACCATAGCGAGTTGGTCCGAGTGCGTCGGCGGCGGGCGCGACTCCCGCGCGTTTGTCTCCTCCTCACTATCTGGTGCACACAATCGCCACAGACTTTCTAGATCTGATCAGGACACTTGTTGGAAAACACCAAACTCACCTGGAGCAGTACAAATCACCGACGCCTAGAAATCGGGGCAGCGCTTCCTCGTCCTGTGAACCAGAAGTTCTCTCTCTCTCTCTCTCTCTCAAGGCAAACCAAGGAAATGAGGTCTGTCCTGGCCTCCCAGACCTCTTAAGGTCCTTTCCAAGCACTACAGAACCTCACAGCTAGTTCCCTGTCCGTGTCTCACCCAGAACTTGAATCTGGTCCCCTGTTTCCCTGTTTTAGCCTGTTATACAGCAACAGAAAACCCTACTGTTTGCATGTTTTTTTCTTCTTTTTCTTTGTTTTTTCCTACCCTAAATGCATCCAAATCACAAAATAAATACCTATACTACTCCATTTCACAACATAAATCTCAAAAAGTAGCAAATCTAATTGCCAAGGAGATCGAATACCATCTTCAACCCCCTCGCTTCCTACCTATCTACCTCAAGCACCGGTTCGGGGGAAACCCCTTACTTTGATGCTCGATTTGCAGTGCGCAAGCACTCAAGGCTTGAATCCGTTAGTCCCGGCAACGGAATCAAAATGTGGGAGCTTTCACTCAACCGCCAAGACCCTCGGACCGCTTATTGTTTCAAGCGTTCCAAGCCGAGCACTAATAGCTACCTCTCACATAGCCGATGCGCCATCCATATCTACGGGTGTAGTGAGCTTACCTCTGTGCCGTTCGAGTTACCTCCTCTCCCCACACTCCGGTGGCTCCACGATCCAAGTGTAAGCTTCAAGCAAGCTCCATCCTCAAGCTCCACGCTCCAAGCTCCATTGCCGTGAGCAAGAGAAGAGAAGAGAAGAGAAGAGAAGAAGAGAGGAGAAGATGGAGAGCTTCTCCTCCTCGGTTCCTCACCCTCACACACTCACTCCCTCACACTCTCACACTCCCTCTCTCAAGCACAAGCTCAAGCAAGCAAGCAAGAAGAAGAAGAAGAAGAAGAAGAGAGCTACTTTTGGCCACACACAAGAATGAGCTTCTCATTCACTTTTCAACTTTATATACAAAATCCTAAATCCCTTTTGGACGGTCATCCCCTTTTTCCCCTTTTTGCATGGCCAGCCATAGCCTAGGCCCTTTTTCCCATTGTCCTTCTATCTTCCTAGCTTCCTTTCCACCGCCCGTCTACATTTACAAATTGCACGGGTGAGAGCCCGACGCTCTTTTACAAGATTTTAGGGTGCGCCTTTTTATTTTAAAATGCGCCTTTCCCCTTTTGCCTTTGCCTTGGACTTTTAAGGTTGCCCTTGCGCTTTTGGCCTTTTCTCGTTTTCTTTCCTCAGTCGGGCTACCTTTTTTCCGCCTTTGCCCTGCGTCTTTTCCACTTTCTTTTGCTTTCTTCATGTTGGGGTTAACATGCGTGCAGGAGGGCTTTAGGGACCCACCTTTTCCTGATTATGCGCTGATTTTTGTAACTGCGCCTTGGTGTACTAGGTTTAGAGCTTCCGGTCTTATGAGGTTGTATGCGATGACTCCTAGGCGGTGGTTGTAGCTATTTAGGCCTCCATTGAAAACTAGGATGTTAAGCCTTAGCTTTTGCTACCACGAGCAGCGGTTCTTGAGAGGTGCTGGGTGGTGGCTGAGCACTACCCTTCTCCTTAGATTTGACTGCTAATAGTTTTACCAGTGGCCATGCAGACTAGGGTGAGATTGCGCAGCCCTTACTGAAAGCTGTATCAATGCGGATGTTGCCTATAGAAAGGTGAATGCGCTGCAACTCATAATCAATGTTGCAACGAGTTTTCTTCTTGAAGGTTCACCCTAGCAGCGTCTCCATGCCTGTGTCCTTGGCATCTGGCAGCACATAGATCATTGGTACAGTCTTAGACTCAATAGAAATGGCAGCCCTGCACTTGCTGAGAAGTGCGTATGAGCGACCCCCATATGGGCTTAATTTGGTGTTAGTGGGTTGTAGTGGTGGCTTGCCAAGTTGGGTCCAATAATCGTGAGTCAAGACATTGAAGTCCGCTCCCTCGTCAATTAAGGCATTGAAGTTGCATGTTCGCTTAGCAATGACCGTGATGTGCAGGTATGCAAGCTCCATGGTTTCCTCATCCTCGTCATCGATTTCAGTGATGGTGGCTACTCGTACCTTGACAGGCACTTCCAACATTGGTGGCTCATGCAAAGGATGTGTGGGAGGATAATATTTCTTGACACAACTACCATTGAAGGAGCCTATTCTCTCACCGTCCTAGAGTCTCAAGCTCGACGTTGCCCGTTCGGCTGATCGCACAGACTCTAAAAGGTCTAAGACCCCTAAACTTCATTTTTTGCTTATGCCCCTTAACTGAGTATAGGAATACTAAGTCGCCTTGTTCGAAATCGTGTTGCTTGACATGCTTGTCAAACCAGCTCTTGCGTCATGCCTTCTAACATATGAGTGCATGAGTGGCTAGAAGGAGAGTCTCTGAGAGATGTTCGAGCTCAACTAGGCATTGTGTTCATGCCTCCTTTCCTTCCTATTGCTCATGAAGTGCAATTTGCAGGCTAGGCATGAAGAATTCTACGAGGAGAATTGCTTCGGTTTCGTAGGTCAACCTAAAGGGGGTCTATCTAAGAGCCGTTTTATAAGCTGTGCGGTAAGCCCATAAGGTTGCCATCAGCTTGTTATCCCAATCATTGCATGAGAGGCAGAGACTACCTTGGTTAGGACATTGACAAGAATCTTATTTGTGGATTTTGCCTGGCCATTTGCTTGAGGGTAGTATGGAGAGGATTTCCGATGGATAATTAGGAAGGTGGATAGAAGATGCACTATCACTTCATTGATGAAGTGTGTCCCTTGGTCACTGACTAGTTTGATGGGGCATCCGAATCGTGAGATCACCTGCTCCCACAAGAACTTGGTAGTCATTCGAGCATCGTTCTTTCATGTTTCTCTCGCCTCTTCCCACTTCGTTAGGTAGTTTGTGGATAGAAGATGCACTATCACTTCATTGATGAAGTGTGTCCCTTGGTCACTGACTAGTTCAATGGGGCATCCGAATCGTGAGATCACCTGCTCCCACAAGAACTTGGCAGTCACATTCGAGCATTGTTCTTTCATGTTGCTCTCGCCTCTTCCCACTTCATTAGGTAGTCTGTGGCCACAATGATGTATTTGGCCTGCGAATACTGTGCAGTGGGGTTGATGGGTCCTATGAAGTCGATTCCCCATTTTTCGAAGTGTTGTCGTGCAATGATTGGGGTCAACTCCATTTGATCCTTGTGAATCAGGACCTTCGTCTATTGACACTCATCACAATGCTTAACAAATCATGCGGTATCATGGAACAGCGTTGGCCACCATAGTTGAGATTGCAACACCTTACGGGCCATCGTGTCTCCGCTAAAGTGTCCACCAACAATTCCACGGTGTGCCTTTGAGAGCACGTTGTGTATCTCATGTTCGCACACGCATCTACGTAGCAATCCATCTTGCCCTAAGCGATACAACTGGCCTGCTATCAACTGGGTAGGGTTGGATTTGGAGAATAAGTCACCTCAGCCTTGCCTTCTCTATCAGTCATTCACGCAGTCCATGCTCAAGCACTTGGACTATGTCATCTGCCCAATATGGCATTAGATCGGCCTTGAATAAATATCTCTCGTTGGAGAGGTTAAAGAGGTGGGGGTTTGGCAATTCATCGATAATGCCTTCTCCAGCAGCTTCTCCTGTGGGGATGCGTGACATATGATCAGCCATGTAGTGTTGCTTTCCCTTCCGTACAACCACAGAGAAGTCAAACTGCAAAAGCAGAAGGAGCCATCGAGCTATGTGCCCTGTAGCGCAAGGTTTATTCACTAGGTATACCAAGGCTTGATGATCCACAAAGAAGGTAAGGGTGTAGTCGATAGATAATGCCAGAACTTCTTTACAGCAAACACCATGGCCAAGCCCTCTCTTTCTATCGAGTAGTTCATTTCCATCTCAATGAGTTTTCTGCTAGCAAAGCTCACTGGATAGTCTAGGTTGTGCTCACCAAGTTGGCACAACACTGCCCCCACAGCAAATTTAGAAGCATCGATATGCACGTGGAAGGTAATGGTCCAATCTGGGGCTCGTAGAATTGGTGCTATGGTTAGAGCCTTCTTCAGCTCTTCATATGCTCGTTGGCATGCTCCAGTCCATTCAAAGACTATTAACAGCTTGTACAAAGGTCTGGCTATCAATGCGTAATTTAGCACAAATCATCGATAGTATCTCGTATGGCCTAAGAAGCATCGAACTCCCTTATAGTTGGTTGGGGGTGGAAGGTCGACAATAACCCTGACTTTCGAGAAATCAGTGGCAATGCCGTTCTTCGACACCACGTGGCAGAGGGTGAATCCATGCTTCACCCAAAACTGGAATTTCAATGGTTCAAGGAGAGACGATACAGGTGACACCGCTCAAAGATTGCTTGGAGTTTGTTTAAGTGTTCCATCCAGGTCGAGTGAATGCAGAGGTCATCGACAGGACTTCCAACTCCTTGCAAAGCATGTCTTTTAATATGGTGCACATGAGACGTTGGAAGGTGACAGGGGCATTAGTCAACCCGAAAGGCATGACTATGTAAGCAAAGATGCCCCATTCGGTGGCGAAGGTAGTCTTATGCCTATCAGCAGGATGCACTTGCATCTTATTATATCCTAAGAAGCCATCAAAAAAACTGTAGGCCTCCTTGCCTGCCCCTTCTTTTAGTAGCAGCGTTTACCTTCTTGTAATTGAGGCACACTCTAATTTTTCCGTTTTTCTTCATCACGATGACTATGGGTGATACCTAGTCCGTGTGCTCAATTTCGTAAGTGAATCCTACTCTCATCAACTTATCAATCTCTTCCTTGACAGCATGAGCGTGCTTTGGATTCATTGGGTATGGTCGCTGCTTCACCGGCATTGCGTCTGGTGTCAGGGGTATATTATGAGTCACTACACTCGGGTCCACCCCTTTAAGCTCTTCCAGGGACCAAGAAAATATGTCTACGTACTCTCGCAAGAGAGCGACAAGACTCATTTCTTCTTCCTCAGTCAAGTCATCGGCAATGAAGGCTGGTCGGAGTGTCTCCCCTTCCTGGGCTAAGTTCACCTCCTTGACCCTAGTTGGTCCCTCGATTGGTTCTGTTATTTACCCTTGCCGTTTGGCACCCAACATGATCAGTACCCTATCTCCTTCTTGAATTTTGTAGATTGTTTAGGGAGGTCCCGCGTTTTTGTTGTTCATCTGTTCATGTGTCCCTGGGTTGGTTTTCCCTTTCTTGCTTCAATCGTTTGCACCTCAGGTGGACGGGTAGGTCCCTGTTGGTGCGTCAGGTCTTGGGCGGCCTAGGTATTTCTAGGTTGCTATTCGAGCTTACCTCTGACTCAGAATTGAACTCGCCATTTTCACTAGAAGAGGGGGTCTCCCCTGGTGGTCACAATTCAGATGGTGATTCTGCCCTAAGCACCAGTGTCGCTCCTCCTGGTTGAGCTAGACCTGCTTGCTCAAGGTCTATGGCTCCTACGTGTTCTAACCAAGCACGATCGCAATCCATGCACATGATTCCTTGCTCTATCCTGTAGACACTAATCTTTTGAGGCTTGGAGTCCACCTGTATTTGTTCTATTTCATGTCCCTCAATGTTGTATTCTATCGTGTCCATTTCATTCGCACTTCCATCACTGAAGGATTGGCAATCTTCGTACTCGTTATCAGAGTCCTCTGTGTCAGATTGCTCATCCTCTCCTAGGACTTGGTATATCTCTTGTTGTTGATCATGGATTAGGGCCCAGTTGTACATAAGGTTCAAGTCATGCACCCTGGTCCATTTCCACTTGGATTCGCCTAAGAGATTCTGGAGTGGTTTGAAGTTTGCTGCTGAATTGTCAGCCAGCTTGTCTGTTAAGTGTTCCAGAGCCTCTTGGAGCTCTCTTGTTGCTTGGCACTTGGAAGGTGACGGGCTTAGGTATCCCAAGAAGGGTTCCTTCCATCATGCAAACTGGTACAAACGGCATGCCGTCACTCGTGCCCATCATCTTGATGGCTTGCTCATACGCCTCGTGATCCGAGAATGGTAGGTTGACTATAGAAAGGACATGCATCCAATTTCGCTCATCCTCTGGGCATGGGATATACTTGGTCAAGGACCCATAAGACTTCTTGACTTGAGCATCACCCTTGAGAATCGCAGAGATGGCATCAAAGTTGAGTGGTGAGGTCTTCCAAGTGTCCATCTCTACCCTTAAAACTTCCATCCTGTTTCTTAAGAAGATTAAGCCATTACCCCAATCTTCGATAACTCTAGCATTGGGCATCCAAGGTTGGCCTAACAGGATATCATAGTCCACCCCCTTCATGACTATAAACTCGACAGAGAACTGGACACCTGCAATTTTCACTAGCCAGTTTTTAAGTACCCCGAATGGCTTCACTCTCATGCCATTTGCTAATGTGACATTAAACCGAGCGATCTCAATAGGTGGGTTTCCCTAGGTTTGTAGGTAGTACTGTGTGGCTCAGTACACTAACCCCGGCTCCCATGTCTATGATCTCCTTTCTCGTTGTGTCGCCTAAGGCTAGGATTGGTAACACTACATGCATCTCAATGCCTTCCCAGAAAGCATTAAGGTGCAAGGATTTTGGTGCAGAGTGCAGAGTTAGACTCGGTATTTGTGTTTCTGCATCATGATCATGCAGATCCGCAGCTTGTCCTCATGACCCCTCAATCCACTACTTGAGGTCTTGCCATAGGGTGGGATGCTGCTTAAGTAGATCTCCTAGGTCAAACATCACAAGGGTGGTCACTAGCATGGTAAGGAGGTTGTCAGCTGCTCATTCCTCTCCTAATTCAAATTGTCCTTGGCCAATGGCTGTGATTGATTTGTGGGCCAGTAATATCAAGGCTTGGCCTAAGGGGTGCTGCCTGCAGTGCGGTTGCATCTCCTAACTTTGGTCGAGGGGGTGAGACTGCCGTGTTCATGCTGGTGGGATCATTGATCTCGTCCTCTAGGATGGGCTCAACATCCCTTAAGAGCTCTTGGGCCTCTTTCACCCATCCCTTCACTCTCTCTATGGCCTTGAGTTGGTGCTTCGGATGAGGGTACTCCCCTACCTTGGCACTTCCCTTTTCGGCCATCTTGAGGGCTAAAGTTTCTGCCTCTGCGTTCGTGACCTTCTTTCCAATAGGCAGAGTTGTAGCACTCTCAATTCTTAGTGCAAACTTAGCCTCTGACCTCTTCTTCCTTCGCCTGCAGCTCTTCTTCCTTATCGAGGCTATATCGAGGTTGTTGGGTCCCGATAGTGATATGCTGGCTTGCTTGGTCTCGGCACGGGTCATGACCCACAACAGGATGGGTGTGGCCTCCCCATCAAGGTTTTTGACACCAAACAGCCCCAATGGAACAGATGGTACGTTGGCTAAACTTGTAGAAGGTTTTCACTTTGGGCAATCGACAAAGAGATGGGTGATTCCACACTCAACGCACCTTAGGTTAGCTTTGTCTTTGTTCTGCTGCTCCCTCTCGGGGCAACGTGATGAGACATGACCCGAGTGACCACAAGTTCAACAAATGATTGCATCATGTGTCTGCCCTCCTAGGCCTCTACCTTGTCCTCTCTCCAACTCCATCACTGGTACTTGTCAATAGTCCATAAGGATTGCATTGCCCTCGTCGTCGTGAGAGACATAAGGGTATAAGTAAGTCTCTTCCTCATTTGGCTCTTCCACATAGTGGACTGGAGCATCACTCGGTGGATGGATCACATAGGGACCAGGCAGTCTAGATATACCTGTAGGGTTTATGTCCACCCTAGGGACAGCCGGATTAATGTCGTTAGGTGTAGGAAGGGCCAATGGGGCTCCCCTTCCAAAGAGTGGCTGCGGCCTGTTTGCTAGGTAAGGCTGACCGTATGGTTGGGAGTACGGAAGTCTCCTATGCAATCTGCAATGCACGATGTCGTGACCGAACTTGCCGCAGTTAGCACAAGGTCTCGATCGAGGGACTTGACACACTCAATCGGAAAATGGTTTCTGCCACAATACACACATTGGACGTGTGGGCGTGTTGGTCATCTCCAAAGATCTTCCAGCTTGACTATCTCCATCTTGACATCAGCCAAGTCTTGGTTCATCTCGCTGGCCTTCCCCTTATCTTGGGATGATGGGGCTAGTCGTTCACCAAAGAGACCGATGCTCTTTCCGAACTTCACGAGTTGGCTCCTTTTGAGTTGGGGCTCTTGGAGCTCCGCTCTTTCAATTGATCATCAACTCTGATGGCTTCCTCATAAACCCTAGCTAGCGTGTCTCGCTGTAAGCTCGAGTTGGCTTCCAAAGCCTTATATAGTTTCTCGTTTCGAATTCCGTTGATGAACATAGTTGAAATTGCTCTTTTAGTTTGTCGTTCACATGTAGGGATTCTCTTGAAGAGGCTCCTCAGGTGGGTTAGGTAATCGCGAATGTCCTCCTTCTCTTTCTAATTGACATTCATCAGTCATACTAGCAAATTGTGAGAGTATCCAGGCTTGGCAAATCTCTAGATGAAGAGATTCTTGAGGCTATTGAAATTTGCTCGCTTTGCGGCGTCTAAGCTTGTATACCAAGTCCTGCCCTTGTCATCTAAGCAGAGCCCAAACGCTTGAGAGCACTGAGTCTGGTCACTGAGGCTGTTGGCTTCGTAGACTTGCTCGAACTGCTCTACAAAGATGTATGGATCATCGTGGGGTTGGTACTTGTCGAGTTACTTTGCGACTATAGGGATTTTAGACTGGTTCTTAAAGCCTTGTGTTGCTCCTAATCCTGCCAGCAGTGAGGTCGCCAATGCTGCAGCACTTTGCTCTATTGCAATGTTGTCTAGCAATCGCTTCATAAGAATCTTGCTCAGTGTTACGTCTCCTTTTAGGGCTCTCTTGTGATCTGTTTGGTTTCTACCGGCTAAGTTCAGCACTCACTGGACCTCATGCAACTGCGTGCTTTGCCTTTGACTCCTAACCTGCTGGTCTCTATTGTATGCGGCTATGATTTGCAATGCCTTGTGGGCTAGCTTTCTCTCTTCTTCTAAGTCTGCAATGATAGCATCTGCTATTCGACCACGGTGCTCATACCAAGCGTGCACATTGTAGCTACTGACCAGTTTTACTGAATAGCCTTTGGGAAGACACCTAAGTCGAGTTCCTCGTTAGACCTGCGATCTGAGCTTTCTTCTACCATAGTCGAGTTCTCGTGCTTCACCAAGCTATCGATCACGTTGAGTAGATTTGTTAAATCCACTTCATTTGCGCTGCTTGCTTGGTCCTAGTTCGCATGTTGATGGTTTGTCTCTGTCTGTGGGTTCTCTCCTATTCGTGGGTTCCTTGAGTGTCTTATCTGAGTGAGTTCCTTGACTTATTAAATACAGTCCTCAATTTATCTCCACTCAGTGCCTGTATTCTTTCTAGTGTACTTGTGCTCAATCAGGCTTTCAGTTTTCCTTAAGTGCACTTCAAGTGCGAAAATTCAAGGTGAGTGCGACAAACAGCCTCTAAGCATCTTACGCACCATCGCTTCGTTTGGGCCTGATAGGCTTTGTTCATCAATTCTCTGGCCGTCTATACAGAATTTAGGGCTTTTTGGTTACGTTGTCTTGTCTGTTTTTGGGTCCAATTGGGGTTTTATGGCTCAGCGGGTTGCCTCTAGGTCCCTAGGTTTCTAGGCATCGTGACAGCCCACTCAAACTGCTAAGCGGCTGCTCCTTACGATTTTGTCTATTCCGCATGTTAGAATAAAGTTCTAAGCGTCAGGAGTGCTTGCGACAGTTTGCGCTGCTGAGCTACAGCTAGGTCAGGTCAAATTTCTGAAAAGTTGATGCAAATACACACTTAGCCCAACTGGTCCGAATTGCAAGATCCGAGTGGGTGACTCGGACGGGCCGAATCACACTGGTCCAAGTACAAAAATTTTCCGTAGACCGAGGTCCGAGTGGCATCACTCGGATAGGCCGAGTCAAGTGTTGGGCCGAGGGCCGAGGGCCGAATTGGTAAATGGGGCCAAGTGGACTTCGGGCCAAGTGTCGAGTTGGTCAAAGGGCCAAGGGCCTTCACTCGGGCAGGCCGAATGGACTATGGGCGGAGGGCCGATTAGGGTTTCTGGGTCGAGGTTCGAATGGCAGGGTCCGAGGGCCGAGTCTGGGACTCGGCCTAACAACAACCGCTCAAACAGGTCGAATACGGCACGATGAATGTCACGCGACGAGGATTTCGATCAAATCTCCCAATTTAAGCAATCACTCCAAGCGCAAACTTCCAAATCCCAACTAAGGCACCAAAGGAAGTGATTGGTATACCTAGGGTGAGCGGTAGGCTCTCCGATGACGAGATCTAATCGAATCTTTGTGGGCTCTCTCTCTCTCTCTCTCTCACTGCAATGGTTGCAAATGAGCTCTCCCTTGGCCTCTTGGTTCTTAAACCCCCTCCCGGATAAGGCTTTGATGCTCCCAATCGCTCACTTGCCAACATTAAGCATCCCAAGCAAGCTTTTTGCCATTTTTTGCATGATTTATGCCTTGTTTTGCAACAATAGCCCTACCCTTTCCTGGTTCAATTTCCTAATCCTATCCTACACTAAATGCATCAAGAATCAAAAGCAACAAACTGAAATGATTTCTCAGTGTTTTCCAATCATCGAACAAACAAACTAACCAAAAATAATTACTTGTTTCGAAGATCAAAATACCCAACCTTCCTACCTATCTCAAGCTCCATTTCACGGATGAATCCCTTACTTAGATGCTCAATATGAGGTGCGCAAGCACTCAAGCTTGAATCCATTGGTCCCGACAATGGAACCAAAATGTGGGAGCTTTCGTTCAACTATCAAGACCCACAGATTGCTTATTGTTTCAAGCGTTCCAAGCGAGCTCTAATGGCTACCTCTCACATAGACGACATGCCGTTGATCCTATGAGTGTTGTGAGCATAAATAATGCCGATATGAGTTGCCTTCTCTCTCGCACACACCAGTTGCTCCACAATCCTAGATGCTAGCTCAAGCATCCACTACAACAAAAAGGCCTCATACACGCACATTTAGACTCGATTTTTGAACACAGAGAAAAACTTACGGGTGCATCTATCCGCCCGTCTATTTGCGCGTCTATCATTCCGCGTCTATAATTGCATGTATCGACAAATTTACACGCACAAATAGATGTGCAATAGACGCACATATACATGCGCATATAGACACGCTTTTAGACGTGCTTTTACAAGCACTGATAGACACGAACGGAAAACAAAAAATGTCTTATTTTAAAAAAGATATTTAATTTATTTTTTTAATTTAAATTATGCAGCGCGTGTATGAGCGCGTGTAGTCTACATTATAGACGCGCGAATAAACGTGAATTACCTACAATTTAGACGCGCTGATAGACGCGCAAAACAGAACTGGAAAAAAAAAACCAGAGAGTATCTGGTTTTTTTTTTTTCCCCTCCCATACATCAGATTGTGTATTTGGGAAAAAGACAATGTATCTTACGGGCACGAGAATTGAAAGTGAAAGTCCATGTATTCATTATATATCAAAGCATTTACAAGGGAAGTTTTGAGTGCTTGCGACCTAAAGCGTGGCCGCAAGCAGTAGGCTCAAAGAGATATCATACATATACAAGAAAAGAAGGCCTCATGAGGAGGTATGGTGCTCCTCTACGAATTTGAAGAGGAAACATCCTCGCTAGTACCACCATGGCTACTAGCGTCGCTATCCCCCTCCTCGCTATGCTCCACATCCGGGTTCGCCTACACACACAAAAGATCAGGGTTTCTTACATAGACAAGGTGGAGAAAAAGTTATAATTAGTTATACTTTTAATAGGAAAGTAAGAAAAACATACCTCCTCTAGCTGTCGTATCCTCATGGCCCGGTTGTATTGGTCCTTAGTGATGAGACCCTCCTCATAAAAGTGAAGCCATGTCGTTGCGCGGTTATGGCCTCGATGGTAACCTCTATAGGGGTAGGTGTCCTACCTTTAAAAACCTTCTTATCCTTGGGAGAATTCCAAAAGCAGCTCTTTAAGGAGAGGTATTTTTAAAATACCATTTTTATATATTTTTTACATATAGAAGGGTGTAATATAAAGGGGTTATTTACAGATGTAATAGAAAAGGGTTATGTTTTATTCAGGAAAAATTCACAAATAAGGATATTTATAAATATGCCTTGAATGCACGTGATGTACATAATATACATATAGTAACTTCCTTGAGGCTTAGCCCAAGGTATTGCAGGCCTTACAGGATCCTCAAAAGCTTAGGACCTAATGCTTATAAACTTCAACTCCCTGAAAATGTAAAAGTTCACAACGTATTTTTTGTTAGTCTACTAAAGAAATACGTGCCTAATCCTAGCCATGTACCGAGTGATCAAAAAGTTGTAATGCCTAGTCAATAAGTCCTTGATTGAACTGTAGCCAAATAAAATCGTAGATACTAGGGAGAGACAATTGAGAAGTAGAACTCTTAAGGAATATCTCACCCAATGGAGAAACTACCTCAAAGAAGATGCTACATGGATAGATAAGAATGTCCT
Source organism: Lygodium microphyllum (assembly GCF_053477565.2). Classification (NCBI taxonomy): domain Eukaryota; kingdom Viridiplantae; phylum Streptophyta; class Polypodiopsida; order Schizaeales; family Lygodiaceae; genus Lygodium; species Lygodium microphyllum. Next base: position 71,322,901 of record NC_141141.1, read on the forward strand.
TCATCAACAATACCCACGGTTTCTCTCAAGATGACGACATCTCGATTTCTCTAAGGGGAGGAGGATATAATACTTCTACACATTTAAAAATTAGTTTGTTGGTTCCAAAGTTAGTTAGTCAATTAATAAGTTAGTAAGGTTACTAACTAAAGACTAACTAAAGTAAAAACTAGCTAACATTAATAATTAATAATTTTTATTTAATTAAAATATTTACAAAACATCGAGAGTCGTAATCTGATATATTTTTAGATTGACAAGGACTGTAGCCACCCTTCATGGAAGTTACAATGTGAACGAGAGTTATGAGTCATATTAATCACTAGTGTTAATGTGTATAGTATGAATGGTCCAAAAATATTAGATTTTTGGGCAAAACTAGCATATTTTAGATATTACTTATTGCAAATATCCTTTAAAAAATGGAGATTTCTAGAATAGGATGCCATGTAAAAAAACAAGTGATTTTTTCAGCTTGTTTTGGGGATTTGATACAAAAAAAGAAGGATTGCAAAATTGCACGCACTGCGATTGCAGTTTATAGGCAATAAACAGCACTTCGAATAGGGAGAAGAAGAAAGAGTGATCTAGAAGATTTCAACCTAAGCTCAAGGAATTTGTCTGATTTGTTTTTGTGTCAGTGCATAAAATTACGTAAAGGAACATGTGACTAACAGGTTAATTAAGGAAGCTGCTTGTATGTGTTAGCACTAATGTGCCCTTAGGTAAGTAGGAGACTAAAGCTATCAAGGGAAGTGGATGGGCAGAACCCCCGATGGGTCCGTCCTACGACAGGGTGGTCCCAAAGAATTGGGAGGCTTCTCAACATTCAAATTGCAAATATATATTGACCTTAGATAATGTAGGATAGAACCCTAATTCATATCGTTTTAGGGGACCAGAATGGGACTTTACCCTACCGGTAGAGCGGTCAAGTGATGCATCCCTCTCCTTTTCCATTCTCTTTGAACCAAGTGCGATATGAGTCCGTCTAGAGTTAGAAGGCTGTAAATCGTTTGAAGATTTAAAGACTGACGCTAGAAGGCTGTAGAATGTCTTGACCATTAGAAACCCAGGAAGATTCAAGTTGATCCTAACAAGGTTGGCTGACATGTTTTGTTGCTGAGTAGACTCAGGAGTCGCTAATTGGCAAACCCTGTGACATTCCATGGGGGTGCCAGGTGGCATCTTTTAGATCACACTGTCGATGGACTACTAAAATGTGTCATGACGCAAGCATGTTACACATTTCTTGTTTTGTATCCTTGCTACCCTTAACTTTGCAACTACTACCTTTATGTCTTCTAACTTCCTTTCCAAATGTCTAATACATAAGGCCAACAACTCCTCTCAATTTAGCTCCTCTTCCCAAGGTAGCACACTCCATGTGACTATCATCTCTTCTATCGATATGATACGTTTTTGACCGTATATCAATTTGGTAGGTATATATCATTTACAGCACTATGAGTTGTTCAGTCAGCCCACAAAGCATAAGGGAGAAATCATGGCCAACTTTTTACCTTTTTTCCACGTGCGTTTTTCAATTTGTTTACAATAGATGGGTGACCTCTTTCACTTTTACCATTTTCTTTAGGATTATAAGCTAAAGTTAAAGCAATTTATCCCCAACTGTGAAAAGAAATCATGGGCTTCATCCACATCCAGTTCACCCCTATGTGCTATAATGTTTCCCACACAGTCATACCAAAAAAAATATCTCTTCTAAGAGAAAAGTACACACTACATTTGTTGTCTTGGTACGTAGATCTCTCCCTTCCACTTGATTAGTCAAGTCTTCACGGGAAAGTATAAGATACCTCATTTGCCAAAAACCTATAGGCATCGTGACTAAATCCACCACCTGCTTAAAAGGAAGAGAAAAGGGATATGTGGGCTTTAATCCATCTTGATGTCTCATAGATGAATGCATTTGACACATCATACATGTTTCCACAAAGTGAGTAACATCCTTAAACATGCTCTTCCATCAATATCTTTCTTTGATCTTTGCAAAATTATCCCAAACACCTCTATGGATAGACCATAAGCTTTCATGAAACTCATGTGTAATGTTTACTTATGAAGCTCTGTCACCTAGTTCTTGCAATGGCATACCCTGTCTCTTCTTATCATGTTTTCACAATAACATCTTTTAAGAAAAACCTATAGGCTTTCATGTTGATCTTCTTAAACTCCTCATCTGATAACTCTTCTCTCTTTGTTAATGTGCTGAGGTATTGACCAATTCTTAGCCACTCTCATGCATATCTGTCTTCTAGAAACACTTTTGCACAAGATACATAGTATCTAAACTATTTTCTCTTTGATGTCCAAGATTTTTTTTGTGCTATAGCAACTCCCCGCATTGCTAAATTCACTCTTAGCACTTGTACTTGACAAACCAGTTGTTGTACTTATTGCATTTAATGTTGTCATTGCATTCATGAGAGTTGTACCTATAGTTACAATAGCTACCAATCAAATTTCAAAAATCAAAATATCATTTTTAGTAGCAAGAAAGTCATCTCCTTCCTCCTCATCCATCATCCCATGTTCATTCTCATAGCTTGCCCAATATAACATGTCTGCCCACCAGGTTATCTCTTCCTGCAATATACTGAAATTTAGGATTCAAAGATTTGATGTATTCAATCCACGGAGCATAGCAATGTCCGGGGTAGCACAACTAGTAATCATATCCAATATTGGCAAACAATTAGTCTCAATGATTACACGAGCACCCATAAAATACTCCTAATCACATTTAAGGGACGCCACAATTCCCCATATTTCTCTTTTCACATCTAGATAGCTTCTCTGCCATTCATATGATACTTTAGCACTAAACCAAATTGCATATCTTTGTCATTCCTCATCATCTTGCATGATTGCTCATTCAATCCTCATTGGACTCGTATCAATAGTAATAATGATAGGCTTCCCATGTGAATAATTAGCCTTTCTCAAGGTAGGAGCTGATTTCAAGAGCCGCTTCAATTTCTTTGTTGCTTTCTTATGCTTCCTTTCTAAGTGAAACATCTGACCTTTCCTCAATATTATATAGAGCATCACCTACATGTGCAAAACGAGGGATCCATATCAAATAGAACACACATGCACCCAAGAATCTACACACCTTGAATACATTGTGCATACATCTTGTATTCTATCAATACCATCTGTTTTCACTGGCGATGGTCTTCTCCCATAGAGCCCAGACATATGCCTAACAATCAAAACCGCTAGAGCTAGTTTCAATTTTCACTTATGAGCATTTGATCAGTACCAAGGATGGAAGGTTTAGTACAAAAGGTTCCCTTTTATGGCAATAGGTAATTAGAGAAACTCTTGTTTGGAATTAATTAAAAGCAAGGCTGGTCTTAAGATAGAGGAGAAATCCATACTAGTGCAATGTGGCAAGAATGGAAATCTTGAGAAAATATGGGCTAGATATCACTCTTCAAAAAAGGAGGGTGTATTTTGTACTTAACTCTATGAGCTAGAAATATATATAAATTGTTTGGAAAAGATTACCTTCACTGTTTTTGTGTTCTGCATTAGTGAAGATGTGAAGATTAATTAAGAATGTTGTTTGTAAATGTCACATAGTATGGTAGCATGCCTTGTTTAGATAATTAATGCAAATTATATGTCAATGGGAAAGTGGGTGATCTTCTATCCCCAATAGAAGTAGTCGATGGCTGGGTGGATCCGACGAGTCTAGTGCTTTCCTGAAAAAGAAAAAATTAGGATGAATTGTTGACTTTTCCTAGGGTCAAATAATTGTCATTTTAGGGAAATGAAGATGATATTTTACCTCATGGATAGAGGGATTGAGTCCAACTTCCACTTATCCCTCACTCACTATGAACCAAGTGTGGTGACTGGTCAACCCTTGGCTTCAATTAATTGATAAGTGATCTTGTGGCTAAGTACTAGAATGTTGTTAGAGACTATTAGGTCTATAGGAAACTTAGGTCAATCCTCATGGGTGAGGTAGAGTGCTTCTTTGTGAGGTAGACCTAGGGTTTCTTAGTTAGATCAAAGTATGTTCATCGTTCCTATGAAATACAAACAATAGTGAGTAGAAATAGGCCCTTAGAGACTACCAAAAACATTATCCTTGAATCAAGTGGTGGGTACATTATAAAGAAAGATGAATGAGCTCTCAAGCAAATGAAGAAATGGTTTCCCTCTCCTCCCAATCCATCTAAGAGATGATGCTAGTCTCTTCTCTCAATAGAGAGGTGATGGTAGCCTCTTCTCTCAATAGAGAGATCATACTTGAACTACAAAAAAGGTGGAAGAAAGAGAAGAAAAATACAACCAAGTTTACAACCACAATGATTTATTTTCATTTTTTTCTCCCTTAAATGGAGAAAGAGAAGGATAAGCCATGTTCAAGTTTGGAATCGCAAGAATAATTTCTTTTAATTTTTACCTACCTTAAACATGACTAGGATTTATTACACATGAGTAAACTATTACTCTTGGCCCCATGCCCAAACTTTGGCCATCCTCACAATCTTTGGGATTTTGACCCATTAATTCATCTCTTTAAATTCAATTGACGCACTCACTCACGGTGCCTTTATACACAAACAATTTTAAATTCCAAATTGCATGGGAGTCAGCATAGTACTCAATTATATTTTTGTAATAACTTTTTTGCATTCTTAGAGATTGAATTTAAAATTGAGATTTCCCTAGAGCACTTTGATGGCCTCATGAAATTTTCAGATTTCTACATCTTGAGATGTGCTTTTTCTCCTAGCTTTGATGTTTATTTCTTTTGTATAGTCAATGTATCTCTAGGATATCACTTTAATTATTTTTATTTTCAATTTTACACATTTCATGAGCTATCTTTTTCTCATTTTATCACTTTCCATTTTCTAAGTTTTACTCGTTGTAGTTGACCTTGAAAAAGGGTTAACATTATCCCCTCCTAGATGAGTACCCCTCTATTGGCACTAAGTGATGAAGGTAGCACACTACAATATATACCACATATAGGGGATGTTAAGGATGATCACTATGTGGTGTTGGGAAGTTGATGTTTCTAGTTACTTAATAAGTGGTATTGAATTGGTTGGTAGTGATGACAAGACGAGTGGTAGGCGATTGGTACAATGTATGGATATTGATGTCAGTTAGATAGGTCTTGAATGGTATAAATATTGGGTTGGAGACTATGGGAAGTGGAGGATTCTTCATTTAAGTAGCACTAATCCATTGCGATGATCCACACCCTTCTATATCTAAAAAGTTGAACCTCACATGCATTCTCCCTCTAGGGAGTTCTAGTCTTCTTATTTGTGCATAGGACATTTTTGCTAGATTGGGAGAAGGTTCAAAATCCATAGATCCTAGAGTGTTATTCCACACTTCAGGATCCAATTTTTGGATAGATTATAGTTCAATTACTATCTGAGTACACATGTTTATATAGACTATTACATAGTTAAAAGATAGTTGCATGGATTCTTCTTAGTTGCATATTGATGAAGAAGAAAGGAAGCTTTGGACAAAGAGGGAAAATGTTGTCATTGATAAAGGAAAAGCATTTCTAGAGCAAATAAGTTTGGGAGAGCTTAAAAATAGAATGGATAGTTATTCCATGCAATGTTGAAGGAAAGCATTCTACAATGGATTATTGGCATACCAACAGTATTTCTGATGAGAGGTATTTCCTTGTTAATATCCATTTATCAGATTGCATTCATGATGATTGTATCATAATTGGATGGAAAGAAGGAAGAAGAGGAGGTAAGCAACTCAAGAAAACTAGTCTTATGGTAGATGAATCTAAACTCCCTAGAAATATCCTACCCATGATGGGATGTGAATGAATGTGGAAAAGAGATAAAGAGAGGCTAGGGTGTTAGATATGGAACCAATCAACTAAGGCTGCAAAAATGTACTTAACTTGAGCACCCCTAGGTGTGGTATAGTGCTTATTTATACCTTTTTTTAAAAGAGATGTAGATACAATGCCATACTGTTAATCTTTCAACCTCCCACCAAATGATTAGGGAACATAGGAGATTGGAAGGATGTTTGAAGTTAGTAAGCTTAGTTTGAGATGGTCTCAATGCATTGAAATGTGACCAATAAATATAAGCCATTAAACTATAGCATAAAGCTTGATTTTGTTGCAATTTTTGTCAAAGAATAACTATTGTTACTAAGGAAGGATTATAGATGTTACTAATGAATTATTATACATGTTATGAAACATATTAAAGATGATAGCCATTGGAGGTAACATTCAAGGTGAAATGTGCTTGAACACGTCAAAGCCCCATTTTGATAGTCTTAGACATCTTTGACCATCATTGAGACTATGGATTAGTTTTGTGTCATAATGGCTCTGTAAGTGGTTCCTCCACATAGTAGATAGGAACATCATTTTGTGGTAACATTATTAATGGCACATGGGGCCTTGGCATCCCTATTAGATTGAGGTTTACTTTTTGCGGAAACTATCTTTGATAAATAGATATAGGTAAGTTTAGAAAAGCTATTTTATCATAATGGTTTTATTTATTTATTTAATGTGAAATGGAAAGGCAAGTTTGAGGATATGAAAGTCTTCTTGAAAAGTAGTATTTTGTTTCTTTATGAGCCAAACCTCCCATAATTACTATAAGATCTTGGACATAGATCTAGGTATTGTGTTAGAAGGTGTGTTGGGACCTAAAACAGGCCCGACACTGGCTCTAAGGCGTAGCTAGCCTCTATTACTCACCTAAAACAGGCCCGACACTGGCTCTAAGGCATAGCTAGCCTCTATTACTCACCTAAAACCACCCCACACAACCTCGCAGCTAGGAGCATTTAAGAACTTTGCATTTGTACAATTTTGTAGTCCAACAGATAATTCGTTTCCCATTTCTCAAAGGGAGTCCCTAAAGATCTTGGTGTTATTCACCACGTAGGCACACATAAAGGGAGCACCGCTCAGCGGTTGATCACCATGAGTGCACTATGGCTCTCCCACATACTTACTTGATCTAACCAACTTACTATTAAAGATGATCTTCCCTTTAAAGATGCAAATACTTTCCTCTAAACTTGCAAGTACTTTCCTTAAAAGATATAAGTAACTGCAAGGAGTACAAGATGTATCATTCCATGTGAATATGGAATTTCAAGACCATAGGCCTTTCACCTTTATGCAACTATAGGATCTATAATGATCTTTCCATCTTTCCTTGTCCTATACAATTTTGATTGACATTAAGAACTACCTCCTATAAACTTTACATTTATGCATCGAATTCAAAGCTTTTGATTTTTAATGAAGATGCATCCTTTCCCCAATTGTGAACTTTGATAAAAGAACTCCATGCATGGATGCATAATTCCTTCATGACCAGATGCCAATGAATACATCATTGATTTAATCCATCCTTTACCACTTCACTTAGCCTAAACTGTATCTATCATTTCATGCGAGATGCATACTACATGCTTTTTGTCAAAGCTCATACATCTTTTCCTTTCATTGCAACTATTTATTCATCATTAAATGACCTTCTACAATTATCCTATATACGAGTCACAGCAAGGAATTTATTACATAAGTGCATCAAGTGCTATATTATGCCCCTTCCTTTCCAACAATGTGAACCTCCAAATACGTAAGAACATCTCAAAAATGCATTTAACCTATATGCGTGATGCAACAAGGATGTCTTTGCACAAGTGCATCTTTAACTTGTGTATCATATGTTCAAATGCTGTTCCAACAATGTGAACCTCCAAATATGTAAGAACATATAAAAAATGCATTTAACCTATATGTGCGATGCAACAAGGACGTCTTTGCACAAGTGCATCTTTAACTTGTGTATCATATGTTCAAATGCGACTATCCTTGATCATGGAAGTGCAAGCATTACAAGTACCTTGTCATGCAACTAAACTTTTTACATCGAAGCAAAATATATAAATTTTCCAATGCATTTAAGTTTTTTATGTGAATCAAAACATGTTTTATGCATCCTTCCCATGCGAATATAATTTTTGGAACTTGGGCATTTAATATCGGGGCGTTGTCCACTCTCCTGCTTTGGGTGGAAGCTCCCGCGTGTGATCCTCTCGATTTTTGCTTAGGAGCTATTGACGAAAATAATATTGAATCAATGAGCTCTCCCTTGGTCCCCTTTTACGAATTCCAAAATTTCTTATTGCTCGATATCTCCTTCGCAGCAGAGGAAATAGGCCTTGCAGGACACGATCTATGAAACCCCCAAAACCGCGGGTGAACTTGGTTTAGTGGAGCTTCAATAGAAGCTTCTCAAGCTTCTGACTTTCAGAGATGACGTGAATGATGATGATGATGAATGGGATGATGATGGTGAGGACGATGATGAACAATCATGTGAGGAAGAGGAAGATGATGGTGATGGCAGCAGCCTGGTGATGATGGCGACAGCCTGGAGGTAGCTTGACAGCATGGGCGGAAGCTTGATGGTGCAGGTAGCAGGGTTGGACAATGGCCTTGAAGATTGGGGGGGGGGGGTTCATATAAGGTGGAGGTGGGGGGAAAATGGTTAAAGGAGTGGGGGGGGGGGGGTGTGGCCACACAAGTGGCAGCCGCATGCCTTCCTCCTCATGCCCCTCCAAAAACTCCTTCACACACTCTCTCTCCCCGCCATGCAACAGGAGAAGGAGGGAGTTTTTTTTAAATTTTTTTTACAATTACCCATTATCCTTTTTTCCCTTGAAGGGGAGTTCCTGCGGTGACTTGTGATTTATAAGCACACGGTTCCTTATGCACAACGCCGGGGGGATGATATTGTTATTACGCGAGGATGGAGCATTTAGGCCAAAGTTTTTTTTTGTTGTAGGAGATTACTTTAAATTGATTTTGCACGGGATCTAGGGTCCTATAATATTTTGTTGTAGAAATATTACATTCTCTCCCCCTTAGAGGAATCGAGATGTCCTCATCTCGAGAAGATCTGGGGGTATTGTGGGTTGAGAGTACGTTCATCCATCCAGGTGGCATCCTCTTTGGGATAATCTTTCCACTGGATGAGGTATTCTCTCAAGGTCCTAGATCTCAATTGCCTCTCCCTAACATCTAGGATTCTGTCAGGTCGTAGCTCAAGGACTTCTTGGCTAGGCACTACAATTTGTTGATCATCAAGCACATAACTAGGGTTAGCCACATACTTTTTCAATAGGCTGACATGGAATACATTATGAACTTTTAGGTTTTCAGGGAGTTGAAGTCTATAAGCATTAGGCCCTAGGCACTTGAGAATCTTGTAGGGTCCACAATACCTTGGACTTAGCTTTTTGCACTCGCCCAAGGATAGGGAACTCTTCTTTGGATGTACGCGAATGAAGACCATATCACCTTCAATGAAGGATCTGTCTTGCCGTTTCAAGTTTGTGTAAGCCTTCTGTCTATCCTTGGTGGCTTGGATGTCCTCTCTTATTGATTTGATTTTGTCATCCTGTCTTCTAGCATCTGCTTTGAAGCTTCAGCCCTCAAGGTTGGATCCGAAAAGCTCAAAGGAGTACGACAATTGTGCCCATATAATGCTTGAAAAGGGGTCATCTGAATGCTTTGTTGGTAAGAAGCATTGTAGGAAAACTCAACCAATGGCAAATATTGAATCCACTTTTTGGGTTCGTGACAGTAGTGTGCCCTAAGCCTATCTTCAATGACTTGGTTGACTCATTCCATTTGACCATCGGTTTGGGGATGGTAAGCTGTACTCAAAACAGAGTTGAGTCCCAATGGCCTCGAAGATAGCCCTCTAGAAGTGTGATGTGAAGAGGGAGTCACAATCACTAATGATTCTTCTGGGTAAGCCATGCAGTTTGAATATTTCCTTGATGAATAACCTTGCGATGTCTGAGGCTTTATAGTTTGTCTTAACAAGGATAAGATGTGCAATCTTGGTGAGCATATCTACCACGACCATAATGGAGTTGTATCCTCCCTGAACTTGGGGCAAGCCAACAACAAAGTCCATAATATTGAATTCACATTTCATTTGGGGAATGTCAAGTGGTTGCAATTTCCCTGGCATTTTGACATGTTCAGCCTTAATGCGTTGACAAGACAAACATTCCGTGATATATTTGAGAATGCCACCTTTGAGCCTATCCCAATAATAGCTCTTCCTGACCGCATTAAGGGTCTTGGCATAGCCAGGATGTCGTCAGAAAGGGGAGTCATGGGCTTTCCAAAGTATCTTTTGCTTGAGTGATTGGCTTGCCGAGATACATAATCTTGTCCTAAAGTAGACAAGTCCACTATTGATAGAGAATTCTTGATACTTCGTTTCTAGCTTTGGGTCTTGATCTTTGATGGGGATCTCCCTTAGTAATTTCTGATAGGTTGGGTCATGACATGCCTCTTCTCTAGCTAGCTCAAGAATTGGGTTGTTTGGCATGGATACCTTTGTGGCTAGAGATCTTGTTGTTGATGGATCTTACAAAATCAAAGAATTTAGAAATGCATTGCGACTGAGTGCATCGGCAACTACATTCTCCTTTCCAGGATGGTATTTGATTTCAAAATCATATTCTTCTAGTACTTCAATCCATCGACGTTGCCTCATATTGAGCTCATTTTGGGTGAAAATCCATTTAAGACTCTTGTGGTCTGTCCAGTAAGGCAAATTTGTTACCCATCAAGTAGTGTGTCCAAAGTTTGAGAGCATGGATGACATCCAATAGCTCCAGATCATGGGTAGCATAATTCCTTTCATGGCTCTTCAGCTTCCTTGAAGAGTATGCTACGAGACGACCTTCTTGTATAAGCACACATCCTAAGGCAAGTGCGCTAGCATCAGTTATCACTTCAAACTCCTTACTAAGATCAGGAAGATTCAGGATGGGTGTATTGATACCAAGCTTTGCTTTAGTTTGTCAAAGGTGGTCTCTTTAGCAGGTGACCATACAATTGCTACTTGTTTCCTTAGTAGATCAGTTAGAGGCGCTGCAATCAAAGCATAGTTTTTGATAAAGACCCTGTACCATCCTATCAATTGAAGAAAACTATGTATTTCTTTGACAGAAGTTGGTGTTGGCCATTCCAGAACGTCTCTGACCTTGGCCGGATCCAATGAAATTCCTTCTGCTGATACAATGAGTCCTAGATATTCAATCTGTCGCTTGAAAAATGCACACTTCTTCTTCTTGGCATAAATCTTGTGTGCTCTCATTGTTTCAAGAACAATGCGAAGCTAGGGTTCATGATCTTTTTCCTGCTTCGAGTAGACTAGGGTATCGTCAAAGAAGACGAGTACAAAGTCATCAAGATAGGGCCTAAAGATATCTTGCATTAACCTGTTGAAGGTAGCAGGAGCATCTGTCAGCTCGAATGACATGACTAGGAATTCAAAGTGTCCATACCTTGTGCTGAATGTAGTCTTCGAGATATCTTCTTCCTTGATCCTTATCTAATAATATCCAGACTTGAGATCTATCTTAGAGAAGATATTTGCACCTTGAAGGCGGTCAAGAAGTTCATCTATTCTTGGAATGGGATATTTGTTTTTAATGGTCGATTGATTCAACCCTCTGTAGTCAATGCATAGACAAAGCGTTCCATCTTTCTTCTTCTGGAACAGCACTGGAGCTCCCCATGGCGAATTGCTAGGACAGATGTAGCCTTGGTCTAACAGTTTCTTGAGTTGCTCCTTCAGTTCAATCGCTTCCGGAATGGACATCCTATATGGTCTCTTTGCGACTGGTGCAGCTCCTGGGGCTAGCTTGATTTTGTGATCGACTTCCCTTTGAGGAGGAAGTTTTGTCAACTCTTCAAGAAATACGCTTGTGTATTACTTTAACCATGAAGGTTCTTCCCTAGATTCCTAATTTTGATCCAGCTTATTTAGTTTAATCAAATAGATAGGTAGGCCCTTTCTAACTCCTTTTATTATCTGTGTTGCTTTTGCCAACTGAATTTTTGGCTTACCAGCCTCTCCTTGAGTGTAACTAGTTCCCGTTCAGAATTTGGAAAGGAGACTTGGCCCTTTCCACAGTGAATGTGGGCATCTTTGGGTATTAGCCAATCCATTCCGAGCAAACATTCGTGGACACCTAGGTTCATTACCCTGAATCTGACCGAAGTTGACTTTCCACCCAGTAGGAATTTCACCTTAGCAGTTTTCTTGGTACAAGAGACCTCTCGACCATTTGCTAATTCCACAAGTAAGGTAGGTGCATCTATTATGGCTATTCCTAATCTTTTTGCACAGACTGGTGAAATGAAGGAATGTGTACTGCCACAATCAATCAAGGTTTTGAAGCTTTTACCTTGATAATCTGATGGAGTTTGAATCATCGAGAATTGGCGATTTAGGCCTTTTTTATGAAGAGCGGCATGAACCGTTGCCCTCTCAATGTCAGCTTCCATGGATGGATCTTCTTCATCACCTAGCTCCTTGTAGGCAACACTGGAGGTTCTTCCTCTGGCCATGATGGTGGCTCCTTGGCCGTGGATGGCTCCATGGAATGGCCCTTAGCATTGTCCTTGGAATTGCTAAGCTTGGGACACTGCCTTTTGAAGTGTTCAAGCTCATTGCAATGGAACCAATGAGGATTGCGGCCATTACCTGGTGTAGGAATGAAGTTGTTGACAATGTTGGTCCTAGCTTTCTTCCTTTATCCCTGATTTTGGCCTTGCGCTCTCTTAGCCTGAGACCTATACATTCCTTTGTTCTGATCCCTGTAAGACCAAGTCATGTTGTTCCTTGGCTTGGTCTCCACCTCCTGTACTATTGGAGCAACTCGAATGAGTGCGTCTTGTAGGTCCATTGGGCGCATTGATTCCAAGCGAGTGTTTATGGGTGGATTTAACCCAGCACAAAACTTTGACACGTTTTGTGTCATATCCATTTGTGGCGCGTACTTTAAGAGGGAGACGAACTTTGAATAATATGCATCAAGGGATAGTCCAAGCTGTTTAAATTCATAGAATTCATTCATCTTCTGTATGCGGTAGGTAGGTGGTAGGTATATCCCTTGCACAACTTTTTTAAGCTTCTCCCAAGTGACTGACCCTTCCAAGATCCCTTGGTCTCTACACCATTGTTTCCACCAAAGTCTTGCTTCGCCGGTAAGCTTCAATTTGGCAAGCATAGCTTGGTTAGCGGGTGCAGTTCCTGCTGTCTCAAAATAATCCTCCATCGACTCGATCCAGATCTCAGCGTCAATTTGAATAGTCCTTCCCTTACCATCGAATTCAGGTGGCTTGATTTGTTTGAGAAGGAACTTCTTCTCTTGAATTACAGTTGTACTTAGTGCAGGGGTTAGACTAGGAATCTGCACTTGGGATTGCGCATGGGCAATAAGATTCTTTATGTTAAAAACTTACCAAACGTTTCTCATATTACATTAATATGTCCAGTACAGCTTTTAGTCAAGTGACCCAATCACTCAACTCCTTTACCAACACTTACAGCCATGACAGACAGTGATAAAAATCTTATTCATTCATGAGGGCATAGCCCTTTTGCGTACATTTATTTTGGGAAAATAGGATTGTGTTACATTCAGTTACGGGTATAGAGTAATAATATGGAGAGGGGTCATGGATTTTCAGGAATTGATAGGTCATAGGAACCTTGGGGTATCCCTTCCTTTGATACCCATTCTTCTCATAACGTCCCAGCACCTTGATTCTATCGGTAGGGATCACTCGATTCACTTCTTCGTACACATACTTGTTCTGTTTGACTTTGCGACTACCGACATGCAAGGTTGCATTTACGTGAGCCTTGACAAAGATGAACAGCTTCATGATCTTTAAATCCTCCATCCACTTGATTCTCTTCAAGTTGGTCTGAAGGTACGCAAGTCGGTGGGCTGCTATGTAATATATTCCTAATTCAACCGTCCATCTCTGTTCCACGTATAGGGGTGAAGGATTGTAGATGCGGTCTAGAATATTCATCATGCCTAGCCTCTGTCGATAATCCAAAGCACGCATTACAGTCATAAACATAACCTGGAACACCAAGAATTTGTTCCATGCTTCGTGACTCTGCAGCCCAACATCCATAAGTAAGGAAATGTTCTCGACAGCAGCATTGCTCTACTTTCCCCCATTAAGTTCCCTTATAAATATTAGATCCCGTTGGTTTGCTTTGATACCAACTGTAATGTGTACCCCTCTCCACTTGTAGGACACGTCTTAGCAGCCCATCGGGAAGAGAGTCTAGAAAGCACCACCTGGCACTCACAAGGAATGTCACAGGGTTTGCGATCAAGGTCTTCCCAAGTCTACCACGAAGTGGAAGTATCTGGACGTTCCCACTTAGGACAGACTTGAATAAGGGTTTTCCTAATAGTCAAGTTTTTAGGAAGTAGCTAGCGTCGCAAATCACTTTGCACAGAAACATCAGGGTCAAAGAGGATTTATACTGCACTTGATTCAAGGAGAATGGGAAACGAGAGGGATACGAAGCTCAACCGCCCTGCTTGTAAGGCATAGTCCCATTCTGTTTCCCTAAAAAAACATAAATCGGGACTCTAACTCTATTGTTTCTAGGTCATTGGTACTTCGCTATCAACTCCTTCGAGAAAAGTTCCCAGCTAACTAGGACCACCCTTCTGTAGGACGGATCCAAAGTCACATCCACTGCACTTTTCTCAGGTTGCTTAATTATCTAATTACCTACAACTTTAGGTTTGACATGCAAAAATAGCTTCCTTAATTAACCAATTAAACATCGGTTCCTTCACGTAACTTAGACACTGACATAGAAAAACAATGTCAAGCAAGTTCCTTTTTCAACATTTGATCTTTATTTATCATGGTCTTTGGAATACATCAAGTATCCTGCCCGAAGGCTGTCCCAGCAATCCTCAAGATTGCTACTCCAAGTTCCGCCCATTGACTAGTATGCGGGCCTCGAGATCCCATCTCGAGTCACGTCAGTCTCTTGTATAGGATCCGGAGGCAAGGAATTTACGGCCAAAGCCTCCCATGGCACCCAAGCGTCCTCCTGCTCCAAGTAGTACCCACGGAGAGACCTCTCGCGACGGGTTCGGTCCACGTACCCGGTGTAGCTAACAACCCCCTTGAATAGGGTTAGGCAGACAGTCGGAGGTAACTGAAATTGACTCTCCCTCCAGGCTTTTAACCTGAAGCATTAGTTATTTTTCTTGAATTAGTTCCTTGAGAAAAGAAGTACAAACATTGCACCTAAGTGTACAATCACGAGCATTCCAGTGGTCGTTCGTACGGCCAACTGCTAAGGTGTGATTCCTTTTCCTTGAATACTCCTAGCATTCGACCCTAGATCATTTGTGACTTAGCAAGATCCCCAAAGGTTTAGCAAGCTCGGTTTCTTGTTTACCCTTTTTCCTTGGGTTAGGGTTTATATCCTGTTGAATCCAAATTGTCACTACCTTAGGTTTCCTTATATTATAGTCAAATAGATCCTAGACAACCCTGTCGTCCTAACTTGGTTGGTCAATTGCTTTCTTGGCAATTCACAACTGCCGTAGCTTGACAAATTAGTCTCCAAGGAAGAGTGTTGTAGCAGGATGACTACTCAATTCTTAGAGAATTAGACTTGTAATTAGAACTCGCCAAACTTGGTCTAAGATGTAGCAGTACTATCTTGCGATTTAGATGCAAGAGCATATGACCTTGCAGGCTTGTTACCCGAGATAGGTGTCAGTACCTAACTTGAGGGGTTATATCTCTCATCATACGGTATTTCTTGATCAAGAATACCTTTGATCAAGATATAGGGTTTGGGAGTCCCATTGACCCCAATCCAAAACCCTGACCCTACTAGGTTGATAAACCTTTTGGCCCTAGGGTCCCTAAATTACTTGCGGAAGTCTAGCATTTGGTCATCTGATCCTTAGGGTGAGAACCCTAGATCATTCTTGCACGGTTGTTTTGATAATCCTAACATTTCGTGAATGTGGGTAGAACTTTTAAGATCGAAAATATTAAATCGGCATCCTAAGTGCGATACTAAGCAGAATTTTATCATAACTTAACCCAACCTAGCACATTGAGGTGACCGTCATGCGCTAGCTAATCATACATTTATGAATTTCATGTAGGCTACTCAATTACATGCAAATTACTTAGTTGATCTAACCAACTTATGATTAAAGATGATCTTCCCTTTAAAGATGCAAATACTTTCCTCTAAACTTGCAAGTACTTTCCTTAAAAGATTTAAGTAACTGCAAGGAGTATGAGATGTATCATTCCATGTGAATATGCAATTTCAAGGCCATAGGACTTTCACCTTTATGCAACTATAGGATCTACAATGATCTTTCCGTCTTTCCTTGCTCTATAAGATTTTGATTGACATTAAGAACTACCTCCTATAAACTTTATTTTTATGCATCAAATTCAAAGCTTTTGTATTTTAATGAAGATTCCTCCTTTCCCCAATTGTGAAAGACAAGGATTTAATGACCAGATGCCAATGAATACATCATTGATTTAATCTGTCCTTTACCACTTCACTTAGCCTAAAATGTATCTATCATTTCATGCGAGATGCATACTATATGCTTTTTGTCAAAGTTCATAGATCTTTTCCTTTCATTGCAACTATTTATTCATCATTAAACAACCTTCTACAATTATCCTATATACGAGTCACAGCAAGGAATTTATTACATAAGTGCATCAAGTGCTATATTATGCCCCTTCATTTCCAACAATGTGAACCTCCAAATACGTAAGAACATCTCAAAAATGCATTTAACCTATATGCGCGATGCAACAAGGATGTCTTTGCACAAGTGCATCTTTAACTTGTGTATCATATGTTCAAATGCGATTACCCTTGATCATGGAAGTGCAAGCACTACAAGTACCTTGTCATGCAACTAAACTTTTTACATCAAAGCAAAATATATAAATTTTCCAATGCATTTAAGTTTTTCTATGTGAATTAAAACATGCTTTATGCATCCTTCCCATGCAAATATAATTTTTGGAACCTGGGCATTTAATATCGGGGCATTGTCCACTCTCCTGCTTTGGATGGAAGCTCTCGCGTGTGCTCCTCTCGATTTTTGCTTAGGAGCCATTGACGAAAATAATATTGAATCAACGAACTCTCCCTCGGTCCCCTTTTACGAATTCCAAAATTTATTATTGCTTGATATCTCCTTCGCAGCACAGGAAATAGTCCTTGCAGGACACGATCTATGAAACCCCCAAAACCACGGGTGAACTTGGTTTAGTGGAGCTTCAATAGAAGCTTCTCAAGCTTCTGACTTTCAGAGATGACGTGAATGATGATGATGACAAATGGGATGATGATGGTGAGGACGATGATGAACAATTGTGTGAGGAAGAGGAAGATGATGGCAATGGCGGAAGCCTGGTGACGGCATGGGCGGTAGCTTGACGGTGCAGGTAGCAGGGCTGGACAATGGCCTTGAAGATTGGGAGGAGGGGTTCATATAAGGTGGAGGTGGGGGGGAAAATGGTTAAAAGAGTTGGGGGGGGGGGGGGGGGGGGGTGTGCACACACAAGTGGCAGCCGCATGCCTTCCTCCTTATGCCCCTCCATAAACTCCTTTACACACTCTCTTTCCCCGCCATGCAACGGGAGAAGGAGAGAGAGTTTTTAAAAAAAATTGCAATTACTCATTATCCTTTTTCCCTTGAAGGGGAGTTCATGCAGTGACTTGCGGTTTATAAGCACACGGTTCCTTATGCACAACGCCGGGGGGATGATATTGTTATTATGTGAGGATGGAGCACTTAGGCCAAAGTTTCTTTTTGTTGCGGGAGATTACTTCAAAATTATTTTGCACAGAATCTAGGGTCTTATAATATTTTGTTGTAGAAATATTACATAAACCCTTCATCATCCACCTCCATCTTCATTCTATCTATCTTGACTGCCATAGATATCACCTACCTACCTATATTGGAGCAACCATATCTCTTCAATCAAGCCATATCTCTTCAAGATTTCTGCTTGACATTTATTCCATAGGTCAAGGCGTATCTTTCTAGTCCAAAATTCTTGACATTGTGCAACATATAGCCCAATATTGTTGAAAAACACAGATCTGGTGCAAATTTCAATGCCATAAATTGGAGCCGTTCTCTCTTCCTATTGAGAGCATTATTCCATGAGTTATCATAGGGAATTTTTTGGTCATATAGGTGAATTACTTCATTTAAGAGGACTTGAGAAAATTCCACTCTAGCAGAGAGTTATTAGAAGATTACTCAGAGGTGGTACTGTAGGAAGCTATAACGAGCGTGCTAGTGTTCAACTGATGGCACCATCATCACGCCTCACAATGTCAAGGGATACCATAGGGCTTTTGAATTTTATCATACATGCTACCTCATGACAAAATTTCAACTCAGATTATCCACTGTGGGTGAGTTGCTACATCCAAAATATCAGGTTGTTGTCCTGAAATCATAACTGGCAACCATAGCCACTTATCTTCAAGCTCATTTTCTCTCTCTTGCCACTTAAACCAAACCTCTACCACTTTGATCCACTAAGAATTGAAGTTTCCAGTAAGATTTTAGTATCCAACAAGCAAGCGTTGGAAGGCTTTTGAAGATTTGAAGCTGTCACACTGAAGTACAAGCATCAAGCATTGTGAAATTTCATGCTACCATTGCTTGTGTTTTTCAACACACTGCAAGTCAACTTGGTTACTGATCAACCTCAATCAAGTGAAGCTATTTTGAAGTTGTTTCTAGCAAGAATTTCCCATCAAATCAGCAAGGATGGGAGAAATCCAAGCATCAAAGCATCAAACTCAAGTTCTTAAAAGCATCTATTAAGTGTTATTTGACACTACATTCCTTGTGTCTCTTAACACAATTAAATCTTTTGCTGCTCAAATCTGAGCGTTTTGGTGTTGATTTGCTGCTCCATCATGGGCAATGACTCTCCAACTGTTCGGTTCAAAGGGGCCGGGTTTCACACCTGGCAAACACGTATCAAGCTCATTCTAATGAAGAAGGGTCTTTGGGCCATTACCAACGGCAAGGAGAAGAAGCCTCTGGATGTGGACCTTGCAGTTACTTGGCAAAAGAATAATGACAAAGCACATGCCATCATTGAGCTGGAATTGGATGACATCTACATCCACCATGTGGATACCTCTATGAAACCCCTAATGATACATGTAAGATATTAGATGCTTTTTTGGTGCACAATCAAAGGCATCTAAGTATGGATTGCTGATTGAATTTTCACGCTAGATATGAAATCAAACACATCTCTTACAACTCACTTAAACTATGTAACATGCCTGGTTGTCTAGGCATGTTTTTAGCGGTCCATCGAGAGATGAATCTAAGCAATGTTGCCCGATACTCCCATGGAATGTTATAGGGTTTGTCACCTAGGGTTTCTCGATTCTACCTTGTAACAGAACGTTCATGGCTGAACCCACTAGGATCGACCTGAAATTTGGGTTCCTAGTGGTCAAGGTCTCTTGACAACATTCTAGCATCGGGTCTTAGACATCCTACTTTTCACAGAGATATCCAAGCCGAAGTAGATCCATACTGCACTTGGTTCAAAGAGAATGGGAAATGAGAGGGATATGCCCCTCAGCCTCTCTACCTCTAGAGCATAGTCCCATTCCGATCCCATAAAATGGCATGAAACGGGGTTCTAACCTAACAATTACTAAGGGTAGATCGTCGGTAAAACCTTGTGAGAAGCCTCCCAGTTCTCTAGGACCACCTGCCGTAAGGTGAACCCATCCGGGGTTCCGCCCACGTGCTTCCCTCAATAGGCATTCTTTAGTTATTTAATTAGGTCCTACCACAATTATGTGTCCAGACCTCCCCTGACACGCAAGATGCCTAGGGGTGAAACATTATTCCTGTGGTTGGCCTTTTCAGCACTCAACCCTTGGCCCATGAATTAAGTAGTGCCCTTTTTTGGTTGATCCATGGTGTGATCATGGAGGTGATCCACCCGTACAAAGAACCTTCCCTTCATTAATTCATTTAAGAATCAATCACAGTCAAGTCAGTGAGCCCTAATATCATCTTCCAAGAAAACATTTCTTTATCCTCATGGCAATTTGTCATCACAAGCCCCCATCATGAATTTACCACCAATCACAAGCACTTGGAATAATCATCAAAATGATAATCCAACAATTAGTTGACTGTAAAAGCATTTAGGATGTTGTTTGATCAACCAACAAAACCAATTGTATTTCCAACCAATGTAAGAATAGATGCGATAACATTTTCATCCACATATTTGCTCTCCCCCTTGGGATCTAAGAGTGAGTTTTGCTTAATGCTCCCTTATTTTTCTTAGTGTGCATGTCAAGGCTTCATACAAGCATTAGCTTGTAAGATACAACCAAGGTAGTACTAGAGGATACTTATCCTTATTTTTTATTTCAGCATCCACTATTGATCTTTAGGTTAAAATTCCAACATCTACCAAAAGTTTACCTGGTCTCCTAGATTAAAGTTTTGTACAAAGCTTAGGTAAGTCAATCTTAGCCTCTAAGTAACTTCTCTAGAATTTCTCGTCTCCAAATTCCACGACGGAAATCGTTATGCAATCCTCTTGCCCAACAAGAGTAACTCTATCGAAGATTAGATAAATGTGAAGAATCCTAGCTTGCACAATAGTGGACATCCATTTCCTATAGGTAATTGCATGTTTTTTTATGAAAATGATATTGGAGATCATCACCTTGGTGACCCTTATAATTTATCATGAAGGTAAAAACCAATGTGATTATGGAAGCTGATCACAGATAATATTTTGATTATCTTGATAGCAATTTTACAACAATTGTCCAGGGTTTATTGTGCCACTTAGGGGTGCTTATGATAACCTAGGTGAAATAACCCCTTTAACTTAGATTAACCTATCCATCCCATTGGCACATATGATTTCATTTAATCACAACCAAGTCTAAATTTTACATCGCTAATTACAATTAAGTATAGATGCGTTCATTTTACATGGACGAGTACAATTTTCTTTTTCATAAATTTAGCTCTTGCACCTGAGTATGCATCCTACAATTATAAAGATGGAAATTATCCCATTCAATGACCTATTCTCATGCGGCGTAGTACGGAACCTAATGTATCTCATGCAAAAATCAAAGCAAGCATCTAACAATTAGGAAATGAATTTCTTATATCTGGTAGCATAGTTGTATTTACAATGATACCCTCACTTGAAGCTTCGTTGCTGGTTGTGGGATTGCCACCCCACATGCGACATTCTCCGCTTAGGGGTCATTCTCGATCTTCTTTTCTTTTAGGGGCAATCCCCATAGGAACTTCAGTAGCCTCTTGCTCAAATAGAGGGCGAATGGGGGGAATAAGCTCGGGGGTAGAGGAAAAGGGAAAGTGTATGCGGTCTCCCTCTAAGGAGGGGAAAAAAACCTTCTAGAACCATCTCTCTCTCTCTCTCTCTCGCTCTCTCTCTCTCTCTTTCTCTCAGTAGTGTGCCGTGGCATTCCTCCTCTTGTTTTTGTTTCGATGGGGGGGATTTTATAATGGGGGAGGGGGAGGTAGTATGGGGTGGTGGTGGTGTCTCACTCCACCGACAACTCATGGATGCATGGCGGCAGGGGTTCTCAACCCCCAGGTGGCCCGTGAACCGGTCGAGGTTGCTAGGGGGATGTTAGGCCACATCGTCTCCCCCCTCATCGTCGTTATCATCATTATCTTCTCCTTGTCCCCCCTTCTCCGCCACTTGTTTTGCATCGATAAGGGGGAGCAGATAAATTATTTTTTTCTTAATTTTAATGGAAATTTATAGGGGGGTTCCTATGGAACACGCAAAGGAGGGGGTTTATTCCATCCTCTCCCCCTTAGAGAACTTGAGACGAGGACCCATCATGCATTCGATTTGACACTCTGACCACTAATAAGCATGTGGTCTTTTAAAACAACAATTTATTGTATTTTATATATCTGAGTCTAGATTACAAGAGAAAAGTTTATTGTAGTTACATCTCATGAATATCTCCTAGGTTTTTTCCTAAGTGTCTGAGAATTTCCTAGTAGGTTCTAGATCATGGAAGCTTGCATGACTTCATTCCTTGTAAGTTCAAGTTCTCTTCAGTCCCATTGGGACAATTAACGTGGATATGTCCAATGTTGTGGCACTAGGAGCATCGATGTTTAGGGTGCTTTGGACATTCCCTTTTGAAATGACCTAGCTCCTTGCAATAGAAACAATGTGGAGCTTTATCACTTGGGCTCACAATGTTAAGATATTTGCAATCACACCTACTTCAATCTCTTTAGATGGAGCATTAAGGACTCAGAACAAGAATCCCATAAGCACAATAGGAGGATGTGTTGCCTAGACTTTCCCATAAAGCATTGCAACCTCAAGAATCCCAAGCAAGTATCCATTGGCAAGATAGAAGTCGTTAGGGCATGATAGAAGCCTTTCCCTTCATGGATATGGTGGAAGCAAGCTTGAAGAGAAAAAAGAAAAAACCTATTTTGTTAAAGATAGTAAGAATTTAGCCTTTCCTAAAGTCTAAAACCCTATTTTACCTCAAAGCACCTCCAAAAATGGTAGAAATTTGACCATGACATACTATTTAAGTGCTTACCTCTAACTTGTCCAAGGCTCTATTGGAAACTCCAAGAAAGTTTGCCATCTCTAGTACTCCTTGACTCTTGTGGTCTTTCAATGTTGTACCTATCCTACTGTATTTGTGTACTTGAGTAATTAGAATTCTTGATTTGAAAATAAACTAAAACTAAAGGGAGGAGGGAGAGAAGAAGGATTAGAGACCAGTGCTCTAATACTAACTATAATGAAGGGAACCTAACAAGACCTAAGAGAGAGAAGAAAGGGTTCAAAAGAGACAGAAAGAGAGTGATGAGGAGAGAGAAATACTAGAAGAAGAGAGAAAATGATAGAAAGAGAGAGAGAAGAGAGAAAAAAGAGGAAGGAAGCTATGAAGGTGAAGAGAGAGTTTCTTGGTTTTTGCATGATAATTGACCTAATCCTCTTACATCTTAAATACCATTAGGGTGACTTGTATTTTCCCCTTATTTTCATGTATATCCATATTTCTCTTATTTTCTCGTATATCCCACTCATTACATTATTCAAGTCCTTGTACTCAATGCACATGTAGAAAGAGTCATCTTTCTTCTTGACTGGCAGGACTAGAGATATATAAGGTGAGGAACTTGGTTCAACAAATCCCATATAACTCTTTGACTTTCTTTGCAACTTCTTCATGCTCTCACTTGGAGAGTCTATAAGGTGTCTTGTTTATGATCTTGGAATGGGGCTCTAGATCAAGTGGGTGGTCCACTTGCCTCTTAGGAGAAAGGATTGCAGGCATTTGAAATAATTCATGATACTCCTCCAGTAAGGCCGTTAAGACTAAATTCTTAGATACTTGGATAGTTTATATAATTTTATTGTATTCAAGTGTAGGAAAAAGATATGTGAGCATTTCTTAAACTCCCTTTTGAGTTGCTTTGCTATAATTAGCCAAAAATTAGCATTGTCATGAACTCTCTCTAAGTGGATGAATCTTTCATGCATCATAAACTCCATGTAGAGCTTATAGAAGTCTATAACAATTTTATCTAAATGTTTCAACCAATAACAACCCAAGACAACATCAACGGGGCCCATGTTCACTGCGATTAGATCAATTAATGCCACATAACTTTCAGCCAAGCATAGGGGAACTTTGGAGCATACATGTGTGCTAATTTCTTATTCGCCATTTGCTACTTGACCTTTCAAGAGGTATTGTAATTCCATAGCAGTGCATTTGAATCTATCATTAGCTAATTTATTGACAAAACTATGTGTACTACCACTATCTGTAAGGATAAATAAATGCTTTCCATTAATATTGCCTTGAATACACAAGGTGTTGGGGCTCCTAGAGCTACTCCATGCATCCATGAAGATGGAGCAGAAAAATGGTAGTTGGTGGTGGGGTGTATTAGGGGTAATCAAATCAAAAGCATGAGACGGACAACCACCTGGGTCAAACGAAAACCATCATCTCGATCATAGAACTGTTTCTAGTCTAAATCCTTGACATACTCCTCATTTTCAGTATGTAATTTCTCCTCATTATTGTTCCAATCTTCCATTGCATACATGCTATGAGCTTTGATCTTGGCTATCTTGTAAGGGCATTTTGAGGCATGATCATCCATGTATTTATCACCACCTTTAAAACATAGGCCTTTTTCTTCCCATTCCTTCATAACACTTGGGGAGATGAACTTTTGACCACTTTGACCATTCAAGGCTAATGCAGTTCAGGGTTTATTTTTAGCATTCGAGGTTGATGCAGTTTAGGGTCTATTTTTAGCATATTTACTCTCACCATAAGAGCCTTGCCCTAAATAAGTAGCATATTTACTCTCACCATTCGAGGTTGATGCAGAAAGGGTACTATGCTTGATGTAGTAGGGACTTACATTGGAAAAATTGGAGTAGGAATTGTTTCAGCCACACGCTTTAAGTGCTTTCTTTGAATGACTAGAGGAGGAGGGGAGTCATTATCTTCAAGGATAGATTCAAGATCTTCAATAGGAGGAGGGGGAACCACTAGAGGATTTTCATGAGGGTGGTATTGGAATTTCCTTTGTAGGGGCAGAGTATGCTAAGAAAACTTACAAGTAAAAACCACAGGTGTCATTAGTCACATTATCCCTAGGGACCCTAATAAAGTTTTGATCCATTTTGGCAAGGAGATAAGAACTCCAATCAATGGTCATATCCTTTAGCACCATTTTGGAAGCAATGAATAATTCCTTGGACATGTAATTACATGGAATCTTGGTAGGCATGAACCTGTTCTAAAGGAATTGACACAACTTTTTCCAAAAGGATTAGGGATCATGGAAACACAAACACCATATGTAGCGATGACTCATTTAGCATCCAATAGATCCTTGGTCTATCTCTACATGAGCTTCATAATGTCTACATTGGAAAAGGGCTAGCGGGTTGCTGAAACGGTCTCTGCATGGTAGGGAAGAGACAAAGCATTCTCCAAGCCTCGAGGTGTCATCAGGGAAATGGTATCACAAATAGAACAAGACTGCTTGCTATAAGAAGTTAAGAATTTATCACACAAGGTATGATCATTGAAAATGAGTGGCAATGAGAGAGCCACAAAATGGGATAGATCGGCTTTAGTAATAAGGTCCGATTCCAACAATTGAGAATAGTCGTGAGGTGACTGACTAAAGGAACATAGAGGAGTTGAAGGTGCCATTCAAATAAGAATGAAGCACACACCACACAGATAGACACAAAGGAGTACTGCAAAATAGTAGACCAAAAAAAGATAAGATTTTGATAGAGTATCAATTTTTACATAATACGAAAGACCAACCCAAGCAAACCACTCCTAGATAAAAAATTCTGCATAACCTACCCGCACATGCGATTGATAGCTTCGTGAGATGAAAACATATAGGTACCCTAATCCCCATATTAAGCAAGAAAATAAAAATTATATACACACTGTACCTCATACTACATCATCCTAACCATCAAAATAGCAAAAATACAACAAAATTCACCAGATTGATATGATAGAACCAAGATTGGGGACTACACTTGACAATAAGGAGGACCAATTAAGAGACTGTGTCACCATCATACCCATGCAGCACATTCATTAATGAGGTGATGGATGTATAGTTTAGATAGATTTAGATTTAATGTTAGGTAAATTTTAAAAATTATTATCAATGGGTGAATTATTTTATTTGGTGATCAACCTTAAAAAAGTAAACAATGGTTTCTTTCATCCATTAAAGAAAATTATTACTTGTTCATGGTGAATTAAACGAACTTGAATTACAAATTCAACTTTGAGGGTCTCTAATACATTTTCATTTTCACAAATTATTGCGTGTGGAGTACTTTTTGGCCAACGCATGCATGAGTGATGGATGGTTCATTTTATTACAAATTATGATATGTGTGTGCGCATGGAGTGCGTGCAATGTGAACAATGCTTTTATTTCATTTTATTTAAATGGTGTGTTGAGCACATATGTGCATTAAAAAGGAAATCGACTAGATTCATTTTAGCAATTAAATGTGGTTTGGTACTACACCAAAAAGAAAGGGAAAATTTTGATACATCTAGGGTGTGTGAATAGACCCTAATTTGAAAGAGCACACAAAAAATCAATTGATGGAGAGGAAACCGTGACCACCAGCAATCCCCAAGTGGAATCCAACCAAGTTGAAAATTGATAACCTAAGAAGAAAAAAATGAAAATATGATACCTATTTTTCAAGATTTGTTTTGGAGTTTTATTGATTTTTTTCTCAATTTATTGGATTTTAAGTTTTCTTATTTAAAAAAACAAATAAAGCCAACCAGAAAGAGGGATTTTGGGGTGTGATTAGCCAATGGGTTTATGTGTTTTTTGTTTTGTTTAATAAATAATATTGGGACATTTGTGGAGATGTCTTTGGGCTGGTTTGATTTGTTTTATTTTGTTTTGAGCCTTTTAAAAAAAAATTTTCACTCAAAATGTGAAAATGATGTATCACAAGGTGATAATTTTTTGCTATATTTTTAAATTTTTAATAGATTTTAAATATTTTTAGCATTTCTTTAATATTATTTTAGATTTTTTAAATTTTCAAAAAATTCAAATTAAGATTGAATATTTCAAAGTTTTTCACTTTGTTTGTAATGATTTTTTGAAAATTTTTGTTATTTTTCAGGATTTAGTTTTTTTTTCAACAAATATGTTAGTAATATTCGAAAGATGTGTGTATTAATTGCAGGAAGGTGTATACCCAAATTCGCTATGCTATGTGTGAACAACTTTGTAAGCTCCAAAGCATGGTTAAGGCGATATGTACATTCTCACACATGAATAGCAACAATGCAACTAGGTATGCACGAACACAAAAATCCTAGTGTGAACAACACTTCATGGGACAAAGAAAAACACACGTGGCTATGTGTGTGTCTATCACCACATAGGACAGGGAGCCATGCAGGGTTGCAAGGTATGGAGGTGGTGGGTGGTTGTTGTGGTTTGATTTATTTGTTTTTTGTGTTGCAAGGTTTCGGGGTCTAGTGAGGGAACCGGGGGGTAGGAAAGGGGTGTGTTTGTTTAGGAGGGGGGGAGTGACAGGGGGTGTGGGTGGGAATGGGGATTTTGGAAGGGGTAGGGAGGGAGAAGATGGTTGAGAAGGAGGAGGAGGAGGAGGAGGAGGAGGAGGAGGAAGTGGTGGAGGTGGAGGTGGAGGTGGAGGTGGAGGTGGAGGTGGAGGTGGGGGAGTGGAGATTGGATGGGGCAAGGTAGGGAGTAGGTAGGGAGGGGTGGTAGGTTAGCAGGTTGGGCGACTGGTGGGAAGCAAGTGAGGCGAGCTAGGGAGCAGGTAGGCAGGAGGGAGGGAGGGCAGGTGCCGGCGGGCAAGGGTGGGATAGGTGGGAGGGAGCGAGGGAGTGTAGGTGAAGTGGGGTAGTGGATAGGATGGGCAACAAAGGCAGGGGTAGGAAGGATAGGTAGCAGGGAGAGACTGGGCGACGGGGGGGAAGGTAGAAGGAGAGGGAGATGACGACATTGAGGGAGGGGGAGGGAGTAGGGAGGGGAAGGTAAAGACAAAGGAAGTGAATGGGCCAGTCGCAACATGGGGACCAGTCGACATGCATTTCGTGGTGAAAATTGAGCGTTCACATGGATTGCAGAGGCAACTAGACCAAAAATGCACGAAAATTTTTATTTGAAATGATCCAAGTATCAGATTAACATATGATAAAAAGGAAAAGTGGGCAAGGCAATTGAAAAATAGGATGGACCACACAAACGATACATCATGCATAAAAAATAGGCATTCACATGAAAAAATGGTTTAAAATAAACTAAAAAACGCGATTGAAAATTAATAACAGAAATTTTGTTTTCTTGAAATTTACAATAAAAAGAAAAAATATATGGTGTGACAATATAGACATGAGTATCAAATCAAAAGACATGTCCAATGGGAAATAGGGTTGTTCATCACAGAAAAATGATAAAAACGCATACAAAAAGTAGAACAAACATTAATTTGAGAAGATCCATTAGTCAAAATAGAGTGCAACAAAAAGGAAAAGTGTCCAGGTAGTGGTATCTAATAGGGCTATCATGTCAAGATGTAGTACTAGTGGCAAGAGGGCACATTCACATGGGAAAAACACCAAAATGCATATGAAAATACAATAAAAATTCAACAACACAAAATTCTTGTGATAGAACAAAGGGGAGAAAAAAAGAAAAATGTCTGGTTGGATGTTGGCTCAAGGCTATCTAAGCAACATACCATTTTGACAAGAAGAAAGCATGTATGCATGGAAAAATAGCAAAAAACACATTAAAAATACCCACAAACATGCAAAAATGAATAACAAACAATTCGTGTGTCAAAATGATAGGCTATAAAAAGGAAAAAGGTCAAAGGGAGGGGGGGATTATGAATTAGGGCTATATGGTTAAACTACAATTCTAACATGAGTAAGACATGTTCGCATGAAAACACGTCCAATTTGCCTAAAATCCTCTAAAAAATGAATAACTAAGGAACTATTACTTAGAATGGAGGGCAATAAAGGGAAAAGTGTTGGGTTCAAAGGGACGAACATGACTCCAAGGTCATATTTCAATTCTCGCAAGCATGGGATGCATTCATATGAAAAAACAAAAAAACAAGAGAAAGGGCTACATGGGCAAAGAAAAGACCCCATGTATGAGGTGGAATATGATGCTTGGGTGGGGAAGGAACTCCAATAGGGCATAGAGAAGACATTACATCATTTAAAGATCATATAGTGACATGTTCTTAAGTGTATATAGACAATATGTGTAGGGACGTGTTCCTATACTTGAAAACTTACTGGATGGATTTGTCTAATCAATAGGGGCCTAGCACTTGATCATGAACCAAACCCTTGTGTTCCCACACTTAAGATATGTCATATATATATATGTGTGTGTAAACACAAGAGGTAGGATTAGAAACACTTGGCTCGTCAAAATAGTCAAGGTGGACCATCATCAACGTGTTGGGTGTCGAAGTCATCCACCACAAGAGGTACCACAACACACCACAACATGTGTTCAACATGGCAGGGACCATGCAACAATACCCAAGGAAGTACGTTGTTGTTGAATGGCCTTTAAGTTATCCATAATGAAGAATAAAACACTTAGCTCAACAGGCACTCATGTGAGAATGATAGATTTGTCTCTCGCCCCATGGTTCACATCACTGATGAGAGAGGAAGGAAGAAAATACATATCTCACACCCATCAAGAAATCGAGAAGAGGAATGGCACAAAGGGAGTATACCAATATGTACAATTGATGGTGCATTGGTGTGTTCCAATCCATCTGGCATAGGTGCAAGTAGGAAGGCTAGGGAACCTTATAGTGTAGTGCACATACGAGAGTGACGTGTCTTGTGGTGATGGCAAAGCTTGTCCTGTGTGTGAATAGGGAAAGGGAAACATACGTACTACTAGTGTCGTAATGTCTCTCAATTCTCACTTCTCAAATTTGATTAAAGAAAAAATTAGTCAGGCTTAGCTCTCATTTTGTCTGACACTTTGTTGATAGATACATAAGGGAAGCCCATACTTACATCCTAATCTCGTTAGGATGAAAGCTCATAACACTTATAAATTTTCATGAAGATTGGCTTCATCTTGTCGATGGTGTCCAAGAGTGTCAATTGATGAGGAGGCATACCCAAGGACATAGCCAGCAAATCAGGAACTTGAATTTCAGGCAGAAGAGGTCATTTGCTATAGGAGTTAGACACACAAATGGGGTCAGAGGATATAGTGGACCATGGAAGGTGGCTTCAGAACTGTATCCTAGAGATTGTAACTGATGAGTTAGATATTCTATATTGCGGGGTGTTGCCATCTTTTCCACAGTCAACTTCCCGTCCAAGGGTGTTTACCACCTTTTCTTTGAGCGAGACATGTTATGATAGGAAATTTCTTTCTTTTCTCCCATAACAATTTTAATTTTTACTTTTTGATTTTAATTTTTTTAAAAAAAATCATTGCTTCCAAGGGTGTTTCTACATTTTCTCAAAGAGTAGGTCGACATGACAAGGATCGAAGTCCTTTCCTCTCATGACTTATTATTATTTTTTTCTTTCTTCAAGTAAATGGTAGAAACACCACATATTAAAACCATTCGCACCACATCTACTGTATTAAAAAGAAAGGTAATAGAACAGGGGCAAGATATAGAGACGAGGGGCTAAAAGAATGATGCCACCTCATCTAAACATAGGTATGAGGTGGAAGTAATGAGAGATGGCCAATAGAGAGGGGGCTATCAATTGTGATTATCAAGATCCCTAGGGAGAGAAATACTTTTTCAAGAGATAGCCATTAATCAAGAAGGGATTGTCAAAGGCATCTTGATGGCTTGCACTTGGAAAGAGGAGTTAGGGTTACCAATGAGTATCTTATAGGGGCCCATCTAGTGTTGTTGGTGCTTTCCTAGAAACTTGTCAAAGTGCAAAGCATAGGTGAGGTCTAGGTCACCTTCCTTGAATTCTTTATGCTTAATGAAGTTGCCATGGTAAATCTTTCATCGAGCTGTGTGGCTTCCATACACTGTAAGGCCATTGTGCAAGTCACTTCCAAACATTCCAAGTGTAGGAGGTGGCACTGTAGGGACTCCTCATCTTCACGTTACTCTTTGATAGTTACTTGCAAAGAGGGTAGTTCTAGCTCAACATGGAAGACAACTTTTATTCCATACACCAACTAGAAAGATATCTATCCTATAGCAACCTTATGGGAGGCATTGTATACCCAGGGGGCCTCTGTAAGTTGACCATCCCAATCATGACAATTTGTAGAAATCGCCCTCATCAGGATTGAACAAAGGATACAATTGGTAACTTGGACTTCATTGTTGGATTTGGGGTAGTAGGATGTGGACGTGCAGTATAGTAGGTCTTGTACAGCTCTGTCAGCTCTTTCATAATCTTATTAAGAAGTGAGTGCCTTTATCACTTACCAGATCTAAGGGACTACCAAATGGGTGATGATATTCTTGTACAGGAATAGGGCCACACTATTGCTATCATCTCATTTGAGAGCTTTGACTTCACACCACTTCATCACATAGTCCGTACGTACCAAGATGTATCGATTCTACTTCCTTATAGTTGGAGGGTTGATTAGGCCCATGAAGTCAATGCCCCACTTCTCAAACAACCTTAGGAAAAGGTTGAGCTGCAATGGCATGGCACTAGTTTTGGTGGGCTTTTCTATCCATTGATAGGCATCACCGTGCTTACAATAATCATATGTTGAGACTTCAAGCTCAAGCTGCATGTATGCCCCAACATGACAATATGTGTCCAGTTGTGTCTAGCATGTGTATGTAACTGAATAAGTTGGGTTATGAATTAGCTGTAGTTTGTAGATTAGTATGGTTGGGATCACTTTTGGATCTAGATGTATTAGGTTACTAAGGTAGAGCGAGACTACTTGAATAATGATGAAGAAAATGAGAGCTGCTAGCTCTGTGTGACCTTATCTCTCTCTCTCTCTGAGTCTCTGAACGTGGTATCAGAGCATGGTCTTGCTAAGCATAGGCATATATGGGAGCTAAATATGGACTATATTCAATGGCAATCTCAAGTAAGAGGTATGTAGCTGATATATCTTCTTATTAGGGCGGCCTGTGTGAGGCATTCAAGAGAGTCTAGAGTGCTAAGTGTTAACTAGTGGAGCATCAACTAGCTGCAAACACATGTGTTTTTCATATTTTTGATCAGTGTGGATAACTGCATCGACAACAAAGATTGTGTTGTTCTTGGTTGAGAGCATGGATTAGCAAAGATTATGCTTTTTTGTTGTGGTTGTTAGCGTGGACAACATTTGAGCTGTTGTGATACTTGGCTACATCACTCCAAGGTGTTACTCTTGTGTTGAGGCCTTCTGAAGAGGAGTTAATGGTAGATGATAGAGCACTTGAGTGTGCTTATTGAGGTTAGGGCCAAACAGGGATAGATTTTCTTTTTTTTGGTTGATTGGCACCAGGTTTAGAGGTGATTTATACATGAAGTTTATTTCTTGCCTGGTGAGGAATGAATATATAATTCCTGTCAATCAAAGAACACTTGAGTGATATGCCACTTGCATTGGCCAATGGTCATGGACTAAAATGCATATGCATCAGAGCTGAATCTGAGCTGGAGTGCATCGTGGCATTAGATCTGTAGATTAGCAGGCTCAAGAAATCATGAATGGTACTATGCCTTGGAAGCAAGGCACAAGTTCATGGAGCCCTTGCACATGATATTGGGAGCCCATATTTTGCTAGATCATGAATGGTACTATGCCTTGGAAGCAAGGCACAAGTTCATGGAGCCCTTGCACATGATATTGGGAGCCCATATTTTGCTAGATCATGAATGGTACTATGCCTTGGAAGCAAGGCACAAGTTCATGGAGCCCTTGCACATGATATTGGGAGCCCATATTTTGCTAGATCATCCTGTCAGCTACAACAATATGCTTGCTTGATGTTTACGAGTCATCCTCAAGAGGGAGTACCTTCTAAGAATACTCTATTTGCATCTTGGAGGTAGCACTTGTGTTGTCTCCAATGTATGGGTAGCATTATTGTTAACAAATCAAGCTTATCTTAGTCTGCATTGGGTATATGTGTCAATAGTTGGTTGGCATCATTGTAAGCATGTTAGAGCTTGATGGCTACAATTCAATAGAGTGGCATGATCAAAATCTACTCTTATGTATGACTGAAAGAACTAGCCATATTTAGTGATTAATGCAAAAAGGAATAGAACTTGGACACTGAGCAAAATGTTGGCATTGAACTTGTCATGCAACTTATGTGGTTGAATACTTGGGCAAACAAATTGGAGGAATAGTTGCATGTCATATGTTGTAAGGAAGTCTGGACAGGTTGGTTTTCACTGCCACAATAAATCATTGAAGCATGATTTGATGCTCATACATGCCTGGGTGTTGCTATATAATTATGTCATGCTATTTGAGTTGCTATGAGTACAACATGTGAGCTAAGGTTGTATTGAATATTGCTGCAATTTTTGAATACTGGAATTTTTTTCTTAGATGAGTACAATAAGCTTGTGTTACTATTATGACCCTAATGCTTATGTGTTGATACTCAACTGAGAGTATACATGTTGGAACATGTTTGGACAAGTTTGGAAGTTGAGATAATGTGGTGAATTTACAACTAAAAACTGTGTTGAGATATTGGCAATCACATTCCGCTTAGCCTCTTTGTATGGAGTAGTGTGGGCATAGGATGCATAATCCCATATGTACAATGGTGGAAAGTGCAGTCTAGTCTATTCCTATAAAGCATTGTAATTGCTCTCTTTTTTAATGCAATATCATAGTACCTTTGTACTTCTAGCAAAGTGTCTGTGTCGTTGTCAATCCACTACACAAGATTGTGTTTATGAGATCTTGAAACCTAATTCACTTGTGTGACATTTGGTCTTGATGTCTGTTACCTCATGAGCTCACTCTTACTCTTTCAACCTCCATAGACATGCTTTAGATCTGACATTTTCTAAAAATTGAAGGACTCAAACTATCCTAAATATACAGTGAATAGAATATTATTTTTGAGCAAAGTGTACCCTGGTTTGCAAGGTGTCAAGTAGTAATTGTTTACTACTGCATTGAATATATTGAGCTATTAAGATGCCAAATGCTGAGATAATAGACAATATAACTCAGATAGTGGGAAAAAAACTTGATAACAACAATTATGCTATTTGGAAGTTTTGGATGGAGAACTTTCTGATTGGATAGGGTTATTAGGATTTAGTTACAAGTGTTGAAGTTGAACCCAAACTTCCATACAAAAATCCTACAACTAAATAGAGACGGGCACATTGAGCATGGATGGAAAGAGCTTGACAAGTGTTGTATTGGTTGTCTTTGTGCATTGCAATGGTCATGTAAATAATGAACTATGAGTCAGTAGAGGACGCTTGGAATGTTTTGATGTGGTATTATGGCATGACCACTAGTGCTTGCAAAATCCAGCTAAAGCAAAAGTTCAAAAATATGGATAGGAAAGGTCAATGTATATAGGACTATGTGACCAAAATTAGGACCATTTTAGATTGGCTAGTGCTATTCAAAGCTGATATTGATGATGAGGATTTAGTGCTCTTACCCTAAATGGTTTGGAACCTAAGTACAAATCGTTTGACATCTCTATATCCATGCGGGTTGAAATGCCACACTTCAACAAGCTTGTGTCATTGCTAATCCATGAAGAAGTCAAATTGGGGTTAATTATAGAATCAAATAGCTCTAAAAGCAAAGATGTTGCCTTCTACTCTAAACAAAGAGGTCATAGTAGTCAAGGAAGAGGGTTTGCTTGTGAACGTAGGAAAATAGTAGCATGCATCTCACAGTAGTAATGCTCTACAGGGTCAGCATGCAAGAGGTGGTGGTCAATTTAGAGCAAGGGGGAGATCCACCAACCCTAGGGGCAGAGTATCTTGGCAATCACAACATACTCATGAAAATTTGAATAAAGATAAGGATTTTCACTACTTTGGAAACTATGGCCACGTTGCCAAAGAGTGCTAGAAAAATAAGGTAATCAAAAAGGCAAACAACAGGGACATTATGCATCATCAAGTCATATAGAGGATGCTTCCATTAATAGGTTGTTTGCCATGACATATGTTCAACATCGTACACCTAAGGATGCTAAAACATATAATTCCTAGTACATTGATTTTGGAGCTTCGAATCATATGACACCTCATGGTGATTGGTTTACAGATATGTTTCCTGAAAATAATGGATATGTGTGTACATGGGATGATACTTAGCACAACATTGAGAATAAGGGCGTAGTACCCTTGGTCATGCATGATGAGCAGAAGAAAAATTTGCATAATGTATTGCATGTGCCCTCCATTACAAAAAACTTGTTATCAGTGTCAAGAATCGCGTGGTGGGGGGACTTGCTCAAGATGCTGCAATGAACACACACAGAATGCACAAGGAGAAGCTCACTCAAGAGACAAGAAGAAAGATGGAGGCCAAAAAGTTTTCTTGTTGGTTTCTTCTTCTTCTTCCACACTCTTTGCAATATACACAAAGTATAGATAAGATACAACATAAAGGAAAGTGGCCTACTAAGTCAAACAATGCATAACCGACTACACTAGTCGATTGGCACTATAACTATGCCAGCTGTAAATAGGTGTAACTACTTGAATATAATAAGTAATGAGTCACTGGCCATGTGAGAGTCATAATGACCACCGACGTGCTAAGTGTATGTTGAGATATCGAGCTCCAATCCTGATATGCCAGGGTGACCGTTGTGCATTTATGTCACCGACTTGTCAGTTGCAGATGCGG